>NC_050607.1:3389570-3689570 GCF_013368585.1 Megalops cyprinoides | reverse complement strand
GACAAATACTGGGATGACTACTCAGGAAATTGTGGGTTCGAATCTCATGTTGACTCCTTTTGTAATTGGCCTTTCAGATCCTAGCCTTAACTATGACGGACGAGGAGGTACAGAAGGGGCTCTGGTAGATTCTTTTTCCAGTTGGTCTTTCAGATTGTAGCCTTATGCGTGATGGATGAGCATGTTGAACCAAAGCTGCTGTGGTTCAGTGGTTAAATGCTGGGATTGCCACTCAGGAAATTGTGGGTTCTAGCCTTACCTTGACTCTTTTTGCATTTGGACTTTCAAACTGTAGCCTTAAGTATGACGGACGAGCAACTACACAAAGAGCTTCGGTGGCGCGGTGGGTAAGTGCTGGAGTTATCGCTCCCGATGTTGCAGGTTCTCGCCCCACCTTGACTGTTTTTGTAGTTGGACTTTAAAACTGTAGCCTTAACTACGACGGACGAGCAGGTTGAACCAGAGCTCCGGTGGTGCGGTGGGTAAGTGCTGCGGTTCCCTCCCGAAAAAGCGTGGGTTCAAGTCCTGCGTGTGCACTAACCTCTCTGTGTTGTTCCTTCGCAGGTGGCGGTGGTGGAGATGCTGAGGCTGGACCAGGTGGTGGAGCAGGTGGTGTCGGAGAGGAGGTAAGTGGGGAGGGGGGCCCCCCTGGGGGGGTTGGGGGGGAGGGTAGGAAGGGGGGCGCTGGCCCCCCGAAGGTGGGAGGGAGGAACAGAGGGGGTGTTGGAGCAGGGTGGACCGAGAGGAGGGGGTGTTGGAGCAGGGTGGACCGAGAGGAGGGGGTGTTGGAGCAGGGTGGACCGAGAGGAGGGGGTGTTGGAGCAGGGTGGAAGGAGAGGAGGGGGTGTTGGAGCAGGGTGGCAGGAGAGGAGGGGGTGTTGGAGCAGGGTGGAAGGAGAGGAGGGGGTGTTGGAGCAGGGTGGAAGGAGAGGAGGGGGTGTTGGAGCAGGGTGGAAGGAGAGGAGGGGGTGTTGGAGCAGGGTGGAAGGAGAGGAGGGGGTGTTGGAGCAGGGTGGAAGGAGAGGAGGGGGGTGTTGGAGCAGGGTGGCAGTGGAAGGGGGTGGTGGCCAAGCTGGTAATAGTTTTGCCCATTGCTTATTAACAACTTGGCCCCAGGGCCAAAACCCTAAGAGCTGTGCCACCACCCCAAGACCCCTCTCCTTCCACTGCCACCCTGCTCCAACACCCCCTCCTCTCCTGCCACCCTGCTCCAACACCCCCTCCTCTCCTGCCACCCTGCTCCAACACCCCCTCCTCTCCTGCCACCCTGCTCCAACACCCCCTCCTCTCCTGCCACCCTGCTCCAACACCCCCTCCTCTCCTGCCACCCTGCTCCAACACCCCCTCCTCTCCTGCCACCCTGCTCCAACACCCCCTCCTCTCCTTCCTCCCTGCTCCAACACCCCCTCCTCTCCTTCCACCCTGCTCTAACACCCCCTCTGTTCCTCCCTCCCACCTTCGGGGGGCCAGCACCCCCCTTCCTACCCTCCCCCCCAACCCCCCCAGGGGGGCCCCCCCCTCCCCACTTACCTGGTGGCTGGCCGCTCCTCTCCGACACCGCCTGGTCCGGCCTCAGCATCACCACCACCGCCACCTGCGAAGGAACAACACCGAGAGGTTAGTGCACATGCGGGACTTGAACCCACGCTTTTTCGGGATGTAACCGTAGCACTTACCCACCGCGCCACAGGAGCTCCGGTTCAGCCTGCTCGTCCGTCGTAGTTAAGGCTACAGTTTGAAAGTCCAACTGTAAAAATAGTCAAGGTGGGGCTAGAACCTGCAATATAGGGAGTGGTAACCCTAACAGTTACCCACTGCGCCACCGGAGCTTTTTGTATAGCTGCTCGTCCGTCGTAGTTAACGCTACAGTTTGAAAGTCCAACTGCAAAAAGAGCTAAGGTGAGGCTAGAACCAATAATTTCCTGGGTGGCAATCCTAGTATTTAACCACTGTGCCACAAGAACTCTGATTCAGCCTGCTCGTCCATCATAGTTAAGGCTAGAATCTGAAAGGCCAACTTGTAAAGAGAGTCATGGTGGGGCTTGAACCCAAAATTTCTTGAGTGGAAACCCTAGCATTTACCCACTGAGCCACCAGAGATCTAAAGTATCTGTCATTGTTAAGGGTAGTGAAGACTGATTTCAATAACTCATTCGTTGTACACAAGTCATTGTACCAGCAGGGGGAGACAACAGTGAAATCTTTCCCATAATGTCACATGTTTCTGGTCTCTTCAGGTCTTAATTACTTCATTGGAGCCACTGATTAGATGTTAATGGATATCACCTGTTCCAGGAGCAGTTGTGGTTGAGAGACCCTAATCTTTCAGCACAAGATACCAGGGATCTAAGTTTAGCTTTTTTCCATCCAAATGTGCAGGTTTTTTAGTCAAGCTACCACCAGGGATCTTAGTTTAGCTTTTTCCAGCCAAATTTAGAGAATTTTCACTAGTTTTGCATCAAGTTACCACCAGGGATCTAGGTTTATCTTTTTCCAGCCTAATTAGCAGAATTTTCACCGTTTTTGAATCAAGTTTGCACCAGGGATCTAAGTTAAGCTTCTTTCCAGCCTAATTAGCAGGATTTTCACTGGTTTTGCATGAAGTTAGTACTAGGGATCTAACTTTAGCTTCTTTCTAGCCAAATTAGCAGGATTTTCACTGGTTTTGAATCAAGTTAGCACCAGGGATCTAACTTTAGCTTCCTTCCAGCCAAATTAGCAGGATTTTCACTGGTTTTGAATCAAGTTAGCACCAGGGATCTAAGTTTAGCTTTTTTCCATCCAAATGTGCAGGTTTTTCAGTCAAGCTACCACCAGGGATCTTAGTTTAGCTTTTTCCAGCCTAATTAGCAGAATTTTCACCGTTTTTGAATCAAGTTTGCACCAGGGATCTAAGTTAAGCTTCTTTCCAGCCTAATTAGCAGGATTTTCACTGGTTTTGCATGAAGTTAGTACTAGGGATCTAACTTTAGCTTCTTTCTAGCCAAATTAGCAGAATTTTCACTGGTTTTGAATCAAGTTAGCACCAGGGATCTAACTTTAGCTTCTTTCCAGCCAAATTAGCAGGATTTTCACTGGTTTTGAATCAAGTTAGCACCAGGGATCTAACTTTAGCTTCCTTCCAGCCAAATTAGCAGGATTTTCACTGGTTTTGAATCAAGTTAGCACCAGGGATCTAACTTTAGCTTCTTTCCAGCCAAATTAGCAGGATTTTCACTGGTTTTGAATCAAGTTAGCACCAGGGATCTAAGTTTAGCTTCTTTCCAGCCAAATTAGCAGGATTTTCACTGGTTTTGAATCAAGTTAGCACCAGGGATCTAAGTTTAGCTTCTTTCCAGCCAAATTAGCTGGATTTTCAATGGTTTTGCATCGAGTTACAGAACTGAACCGTCAGTTAGATTTTCTCCCCCAAAAGTTTGACTTAATCATAAGCAAATATCCTTGTTTGAATTTTCTTCAAAGGGAACATTTCTGAGAGCACTTGCTGTGGAGGTAACATCACTTTCTTTGCTTTTTGGGCCGACGGATAACCAGGCCGAAGTAGGCCAACAGCCCTGAAATTACTGGAGACAGGTATTAAGTGAAGAGCAAGCGACCACCTCTGCAGGGTGGAGGGTAAGTGGTCCTGCTGTCTAACATGTTTATATCAATCCTTCAATTTAGCAAGCAGTTTAAATTAAATGAAATGAAATTTGTTCAGAGCTTTCTTGCTACTCTTTGTTGACTGAAATGAAGCTACCAATCTCAGTTCATGGCCTTGTTCCTCTGACTGGATTTCCCAGGTCTGCGTGTTCAGCAGAGGGGAATGAAGCCCAGAGCAGCTTGAAGGTGTAATCCTGCTTGGGAAGAGCAAGTCGACAGGTAAACCGGACCCTCATGAGGTAAGCAGGTAGTCCTGCATCTTTATGTGGAGGCAACTAAACTTCAATAAACTAATCATATGACCTTTGGAAACAATAGCCCTCATACTAAAACCATGCTCAAGCACGATGTAGGCTAGAATGAAAAGCAAGATGGCAATGCACCCATCTGTTTGCATCAGATCTCACTAATCTTATTCTCTGGTTCTCCTCAACAGAGTACCATCTGTGTCTTCTCCTGCCTCAAGTATGCTCTGACTGGGAAGCTGCTCCTGATGCAACCCAACCTTATATAGGCTCTTGAAATGAGCCAATTGTATAATGAAATAGAGTCCAGGTGTGGAAGATACTAACCTAAGGGCAAATTATGATTCTGTCCTGGTCTGTCCTGTTGTGTTTTGGCCCAGTGTTCTACCTATATGACACCTGATAGATGCAGAGTATTTGTGTCTCCTCTCCTTCTTCATTCTTAGCATCTGCTATAATTAAAACCAATGAGAATTGAACCCAGGACCTGCTGGCCACTAACCCAACATGCTGTCTCTGCACCACCTGACAGATGTAGAGTGTAGTTTTCTGCTTGCCTTCTTCTATGTCAACATCGACCATGTTTTAAACAAAAGAAAACGTCAGGATTGAACCCAGGACCTCTTGGGTACTAGCCCAACATTCTACCTCTGCGCTACCTGGCACATGTGAGTTTTAGCTTTCTGCTCAGTATCTACCATGATCAACACAAAAGTTCCAGCGTTAGTTCCAGCGTTAGTTCCAGCGTTGAACTGAGGTACCTGTCTCTCACTGGAGAGACCTTAGTTCCAGCTCCTTCTTTGGATGCACGTGAAGCAAATGTTTTTCCTGTTTGCCTTCCTGATCGTAGAGTGAGGTACTGTTGGTGAGGCCACAATGGTGTGGGTTTGATTCCACCTGTGCGTTGTGCATACCACTATAGGCTATGAACCAGAGCTCTGCAGTGGCTCAGCAGGTTAAAGCTGGTGTTACCTCCCAACAAAGTGTGGGTTTTATTCCCATGTCGGCTGTACTTCTTATACATTCTTTTTTCTAAATGGCCTTCCAGATTGCAACCTGAACAGTGATGGACAAGCTGGTGGAGCCAGAGCTTTCGTGGCTCTGTGGACAAATACTGGGATGACTACTCAGGAAATTGTGGGTTCGAATCTCATGTTGACTCCTTTTGTAATTGGCCTTTCAGATCCTAGCCTTAACTATGACGGACGAGGAGGTACAGAAGGGGCTCTGGTAGATTCTTTTTCCAGTTGGTCTTTCAGATTGTAGCCTTATGTGTGATGGATGAGCATGTTGAACCAAAGCTGCTGTGGTTCAGTGGTTAAATGCTGGGATTGCCACTCAGGAAATTGTGGGTTCTAGCCTTACCTTGACTCTTTTTGCATTTGGACTTTCAAACTGTAGCCTTAAGTATGACGGACGAGCAACTACACAAAGAGCTTCGGTGGCGCGGTGGGTAAGTGCTGGAGTTATCGCTCCCGATGTTGCAGGTTCTCGCCCCACCTTGACTGTTTTTGTAGTTGGACTTTAAAACTGTAGCCTTAACTACGACGGACGAGCAGGCTGAACCAGAGCTCCGGTGGTGCGGTGGGTAAGTGCTGCGGTTCCCTCCCGAAAAAGCGTGGGTTCAAGTCCTGCGTGTGCACTAACCTCTCTGTGTTGTTCCTTCGCAGGTGGCGGTGGTGGAGATGCTGAGGCTGGACCAGGTGGTGGAGCAGGTGGTGTCGGAGAGGAGGTAAGTGGGGAGGGGGGCCCCCCTGGGGGGGTTGGGGGGGAGGGTAGGAAGGGGGGCGCTGGCCCCCCGAAGGTGGGAGGGAGGAACAGAGGGGGTGTTGGAGCAGGGTGGACCGAGAGGAGGGGGTGTTGGAGCAGGGTGGACCGAGAGGAGGGGGTGTTGGAGCAGGGTGGACCGAGAGGAGGGGGTGTTGGAGCAGGGTGGAAGGAGAGGAGGGGGTGTTGGAGCAGGGTGGAAGGAGAGGAGGGGGTGTTGGAGCAGGGTGGAAGGAGAGGAGGGGGTGTTAGAGCAGGGGGGTGGTGGCCAAGCTGGTAATAGTTTTGCCCATTGCTTATTAACAACTTGGCCCCAGGGCCAAAACCCTAAGAGCTGTGCCACCACCCCAAGACCCCTCTCCTTCCACTGCCACCCTGCTCCAACACCCCCTCCTCTCCTGCCACCCTGCTCCAACACCCCCTCCTCTCCTGCCACCCTGCTCCAACACCCCCTCCTCTCCTGCCACCCTGCTCCAACACCCCCTCCTCTCCTGCCACCCTGCTCCAACACCCCCTCCTCTCCTGCCACCCTGCTCCAACACCCCCTCCTCTCCTGCCACCCTGCTCCAACACCCCCTCCTCTCCTTCCTCCCTGCTCCAACACCCCCTCCTCTCCTTCCTCCCTGCTCCAACACCCCCTCCTCTCCTTCCACCCTGCTCTAACACCCCCTCTGTTCCTCCCTCCCACCTTCGGGGGGCCAGCGCCCCCCTTCCTACCCTCCCCCCCAACCCCCCCAGGGGGGCCCCCCCCTCCCCACTTACCTGGTGGCTGGCCGCTCCTCTCCGACACCGCCTGGTCCGGCCTCAGCATCACCACCACCGCCACCTGCGAAGGAACAACACCGAGAGGTTAGTGCACATGCGGGACTTGAACCCACGCTTTTTCGGGATGTAACCGTAGCACTTACCCACCGCGCCACAGGAGCTCCGGTTCAGCCTGCTCGTCCGTCGTAGTTAAGGCTACAGTTTGAAAGTCCAACTGTAAAAATAGTCAAGGTGGGGCTAGAACCTGCAATATAGGGAGTGGTAACCCTAACAGTTACCCACTGCGCCACCGGAGCTTTTTGTATAGCTGCTCGTCCGTCGTAGTTAACGCTACAGTTTGAAAGTCCAACTGCAAAAAGAGCTAAGGTGAGGCTAGAACCAATAATTTCCTGGGTGGCAATCCTAGTATTTAACCACTGTGCCACAAGAACTCTGATTCAGCCTGCTCGTCCATCATAGTTAAGGCTAGAATCTGAAAGGCCAACTTGTAAAGAGAGTCATGGTGGGGCTTGAACCCAAAATTTCTTGAGTGGAAACCCTAGCATTTACCCACTGAGCCACCAGAGATCTAAAGTATCTGTCATTGTTAAGGGTAGTGAAGGCTGATTTCAATAACTCATTCGTTGTACACAAGTCATTGTACCAGCAGGGGGAGACAACAGTGAAATCTTTCCCATAATGTCACATGTTTCTGGTCTCTTCAGGTCTTAATTACTTCATTGGAGCCACTGATTAGATGTTAATGGATATCACCTGTTCCAGGAGCAGTTGTGGTTGAGAGACCCTAATCTTTCAGCACAAGATACCAGGGATCTAAGTTTAGCTTTTTTCCATCCAAATGTGCAGGTTTTTTAGTCAAGCTACCACCAGGGATCTTAGTTTAGCTTTTTCCAGCCAAATTTAGAGAATTTTCACTAGTTTTGCATCAAGTTACCACCAGGGATCTAGGTTTATCTTTTTCCAGCCTAATTAGCAGAATTTTCACCGTTTTTGAATCAAGTTTGCACCAGGGATCTAAGTTAAGCTTCTTTCCAGCCTAATTAGCAGGATTTTCACTGGTTTTGCATGAAGTTAGTACTAGGGATCTAACTTTAGCTTCTTTCTAGCCAAATTAGCAGGATTTTCACTGGTTTTGAATCAAGTTAGCACCAGGGATCTAACTTTAGCTTCCTTCCAGCCAAATTAGCAGGATTTTCACTGGTTTTGAATCAAGTTAGCACCAGGGATCTAAGTTTAGCTTTTTTCCATCCAAATGTGCAGGTTTTTCAGTCAAGCTACCACCAGGGATCTTAGTTTAGCTTTTTCCAGCCTAATTAGCAGAATTTTCACCGTTTTTGAATCAAGTTTGCACCAGGGATCTAAGTTAAGCTTCTTTCCAGCCAAATTAGCAGGATTTTCACTGGTTTTGAATCAAGTTAGCACCAGGGATCTAAGTTTAGCTTCTTTCCAGCCAAATTAGCTGGATTTTCACTGGTTTTGCATCGAGTTACAGAACTGAACCGTCAGTTAGATTTTCTCCCCCAAAAGTTTGACTTAATCATAAGCAAATATCCTTGTTTGAATTTTCTTCAAAGGGAACATTTCTGAGAGCACTTGCTGTGGAGGTAACATCACTTTCTTTGCTTTTTGGGCCGACGGATAACCAGGCCGAAGTAGGCCAACAGCCCTGAAATTACTGGAGACAGGTATTAAGGGAAGAGCAAGCGACCACCTCTGCAGGGTGGAGGGTAAGTGGTCCTGCTGTCTAACATGTTTATATCAATCCTTCAATTTAGCAAGCAGTTTAAATTAAATGAAATGAAATTTGTTCAGAGCTTTTGTGCTACTCATTGGCCACTGAAATGAAGCTACCAGTTTCAGTTCATGGCCTTGTTCCTCTGACTGGATTTCCCAGGTCTGCGTGTTCAGCAGAGGGGAATGAAGGCCAGAGCAGCTTGAAGGTGTAATCCTGCTTGGGAAGAGCAAGTCGACAGGTAAACCGGACCCTCATGAGGTAAGCAGGTAGTCCTGCATCTTTATGTGGAGGCAACTAAACTTCAATAAACTAATCATATGACCTTTGGAAACAATAGCCCTCATACTAAAACCATGCTCAAGCACGATGTAGGCTAGAATGAAAAGCAAGATGGCAATGCACCCATCTGTTTGCATCAGATCTCACTAATCTTATTCTCTGGTTCTCCTCAACAGAGTACCATCTGTGTCTTCTCCTGCCTCAAGTATGCTCTGACTGGGAAGCTGCTCCTGATGCAACCCAACCTTATATAGGCTCTTGAAATGAGCCAATTGTATAATGAAATAGAGTCCAGGTGTGGAAGATACTAACCTAAGGGCAAATTATGATTCTGTCCTGGTCTGTCCTGTTGTGTTTTGGCCCAGTGTTCTACCTATATGACACCTGATAGATGCAGAGTATTTGTGTCTCCTCTCCTTCTTCATTCTTAGCATCTGCTATAATTAAAACCAATGAGAATTGAACCCAGGACCTGCTGGCCACAAACCCAACATGCTGTCTCTGCACCACCTGATAGATGTAGAGTGTAGTTTTCTGCTTGCCTTCTTCTATGTCAACATCGACCATGTTTTAAACAAAAGAAAATGTCAGGATTGAACCCAGGACCTCTTGGGTACTAGCCCAACATTTTACCTCTGCACTACCTGGGACATGTGAGTTTTAGCTTTCTGCTCAGTATCTACCATGATCAACACAAAAGAAACTTGAAACATTTAAAATTTCGTAACTGGATTTGAACTCTGGATCTACTGAGTGTAAGGCAGTGATCTTACCCCTATGCCATCTGAGCAGCTCTATGACACATCTCTGTAAACCATACTCAGCCTGAGCCACACCACAGCCCTGCAGCTCTGAGCTCACCCTCTCCACATCAGCTTAAGATCCAAATAAAAGTATTTGCCTTTCTCCAAATTAAATTACTTAGGTGTCATATCAACACAAATCTGTAGGTCAGTGAAAACAGTTTGTAACTGGTTTTTAAATTCAGCCACCCAAGAACTTTGTGGATTTGAGTTGTGTGGATTAAGTTCTTGTCTACAAACTTAACATCTGATAGTGACCAGTGAAAACCTGTTCCTTCTCAGCCTCAGCCCTCCAGTGGTTGAATCAGGTACCTACAACAGTGCTTCTCATCACCTTGCAGTTATAGCCTGTTGATTCTCAGCCTTGGCCCACTAGTGGTTGAACAATTTAATTAGAACAGTGCTTCTGACCACCATCCAAGGAGAATCTATCATTTTTGCCTTGGTCCTCTAGTGGTTCAGTGGGCTACCCACAGTATGGTCCATCATAATTTAGGCCAGAAACTGAAAGCCCAATTGTAAAAACAGTCAAGGCAGGACTAGAACCCATGACGTCCTGACTGGCAACCACAGCATTTACCCAGTGAGCCACCTGAAGTCCTTTGCTCTGTTTGTTCATCCATCACAGTTAAGGCTACAATCTGAAAGGCCAATTGCAAAAAGAGTCAAGTGAGCACTGACCTCGGAATTTCTTGAATGGAAACTCTAGTATTTATCCACAGAGCCATAACACTCACTGCTTGTCCATCATAGTTGAAGATACAGTCCAACAGGAGTGTTGCAAAAAGGACAAGGTAGGGATCAAACCCAGAATTTCCTGAGGGGCAAGCCCAGTACTTATCCACTGAGCCACCAGAGCTCTGATACCACTTGCTCATCCATCTTAGTTAAGGTTGCAAACTGAAAGGACAATTGGGAAAACACTACAAGAAGTACAGTTTACATGGGAATCAAACTCCACTTAATCCACTGAGCCACTCCTGAACTGTGGCTCCTGTTGCTCATTCATCATAGTTAAACCTAAGTCTCAAAAGCTAATCAAATAGTTTTAAGTTTTAAGATGTTTTGTAACATAATTAACAATTAGAGCATGCTAAAAACTTTAAAGTGATAATGAAGAGGCTTAGCTACAAGTGTTGAAGCAGATCACAACTTGTCCATTAGGGGGCAGTAGTAGAACATTTTGAAAAGATACATAATTGATTTAGTCGGATCATAGCAAGTGCTTAATGAATGGGTCTTTGATTTTTCTGGAGTTGAACGTAATTATATGTTTAATTATGAACTTTCATATCAGTGCACAGCATCAGTGGTATAAAGAGCCAGTAATTTGCATTGATCATAAATATGGCATTTGTCAATATAAGAGTGAAACCATGTTATGAGGAACATCCTTCAGTTCAGTATAAAATGTGTATGTAGCTTTTTTTTTCCTCACAAAGGACATTTGCTACAGAACAGCTTTACAGAGATCTTGGGCCTGAACACCCAGAAGTTCAGAAGGGGAAGCCCAAGTTCATAAGGGGAAGGAAATCTCTTGAGTTATAAGGAAGAAACCTTGAGCAGAAGCCTGGGGAAGCCCATCTGCCTCTGGCCAATACGGGGTAAGCGAGCTAGTGATGTGTCCAAATCAATAATACAAGTTAACACCAATGGCCAATGTGCTTTTGCATTATTGAAAGTGAGTTTTATGGACAGACTGTAAACATGGTCTTGTTGTTTACTAACTTACAGCATTGATTAATCTTCATGTGCAGCTTATCATATATTTGAATCTGTGCGCCTACCTGAAACAGCTGATGTGGAGTGCTGAGTCTCAAGTGTAAATCAACCCAGGTGCAATATTGTGTGGTAAAACTGAATGCAAACAAAGATTAGTGTGTCAATAAACATGAGATCAGATGACTGAACTTAACACTCCAATACAATCTGACAGCACCAAATGCAGATGACATTACAGTGACATTGGGATTTGGAAGAGATGTTTACTTCTTGTGCCTGTGCTTGACTTCTTGTTTTGAAGTCTTGCATTTCCAGAGGAATAAAAGGCATATTCATATCAGCATAGACAGTCTAACAGAGGCCAATTCAAGCATGTGACAGTTTGGCCTCAGAATCACATTCTTAAATAGATCACTGTCACCTTGCTGTTATCAAACACCCTGCAGTTTAAATTACTAATTTTGTTTGAATATAATCAGGTGGAAGTGTAGTAACTTGCTAATGCTCAAACACGGTATGCTTATGTCCGGGGATGAGAAACACATTAGTATAAATCTGCTGCATGATTTATTTCCTGATTTAAAATAGCTAACAGGTGTGGCTCTGTCCTTGTTCATGGTAAACTGATCTGCCAGGAGTCCATTCTTTGTGCTCTGTGTGGACATGTTCTCTGTGAGAGGCACCTCCAGAGGAATTGTCTCCTCTTACCTTTAGTTTGAGCTCTTGACACATGCGCAGACATGTTTAAAAAGCGTGGCTCTCGCTTTTGAAATGGCTTGTCTACAACTTACACAAAACAAAGAACTGAGATTCATATTGGATAACTGTTAAAAAAGGAGGTAGTAAGGAGTGCAAGCAAAGGTGATTCAGTTGTTTTGGCTTTGTGACACAACAGGTCAAAAAGAACTGGTATTGTGTTTCATTGGTATGGATACTTGAGAAAAATCTAAATGAGAGGGGCCCCTTTGAATCCATAAAAAGTAATTAAAAATCATGAGAAAAAGACCAAACCTGAGGAAAATGTCAAAGTAGAATCACATGTTTTATTTGCATAAGGAAAGGGTTTCAGATATGTCAGGACTTAATGTTACACAGTTACACAGGGAGTACCATATTAAACTACACCGGCAGCGGTATCAAGAATCTTTCAAGTACAGTAAACAACTGCCCATGTTCTTTTGCATATTTGCTTAATTAAGCTTAATGTAGAGACTGTAATGTAATGCAAAGACTGTACTGTATAGTCTTGTCATTACGTAAAATACTGACAAAGCAAGTAAATAAAAGCAGAGACCAAAAGGCTTTAACATATATGTGGTAACAGCTGAAATGCAGTGCTAAGACTTTTACACATCACTTGTTAAGGTCATCTAAAAATTCCCTTTTGGATGGCATAGGATGTAACTATTCAGTGCCTCACATGTAGTAAATATCACAGAGAGATTTAAGAGCCCTTTGTGTCCCTCTCCAAAGCAGAGCAGCACCTTCTTCTTTGCTGTGGCTTCCATTTTAATCTTTGAACACTCTGATACTCATCTTAAGTCTGAAAAAGAACAATTGGTTCAGCTTTAGACTGGTTAACCTGACACATACAGTAAATATTAAAATGACCAGAATAGAAACTGTAATGTTTTATGCTGGTCATATAAATCAGAAAGTTAAATGTATTGAATGCATCCAGTCAACAAAGCAAAGTGTGGGCAGTATTTCGTGAAATAGACAGGAAATGACTCAGCAGTATCACCTTCTACTGGGCAGCATCAAACAGCTTCTTCCTGCCCTCCATGCCAGACATGGCCTCCACATTCTTACGCCAGTCAGTCACCTCTTCCTTCTGTGGATTGAGACAATTATGATTATATCAAGAGAAAATCAGTATGACTGGTGTGTAGTTTTGGGGGACGACCAGGTAAATTAAGACAGGTATGTCAAATGTTTCAATCTCTAAGCAAGAGGAAGTTTTTTGGATGTGAAATTGAGGAGCTGGCCAGCCAAGCTAGGCTTAATTAACAGTCTCATCAGCCTGACCTTCTCCTCCTCCTTCTTGACAGTCTTGAGGTTGGCCTTGAAGTCGATGGACTCCTTGTGTTTGGAGCCGAGCAGAGCCCCCAGCATGGCGTCTGCAGAGATCTTCACCCTCCTCAGGTTGGGTCTCTTCATTTTGCCTTTCAGTTCAGTGATCTTCATAGTCAGATTTTCTATCTGTAGCAACATGTGTTCATGTTTCAGTGAGACTGAGACACCTTAGTACAGCCAGACTACAAATACTGCCTGTGAATTATTTGTAATTCACCTCACCCAATTTTTAGGAATTACAGTCGAACTTGTGTTAGTTGTTTTACAGTGTAACTGGTGTAGTTCAGGATTCTGGGTAAATTTACAAGCCCAGACTAACGTGATCTTAAAACTGATTAATGTCCTCTATACTGTACATAATGTTATTACCCTAACCTCATTAACCTTTGTGGCAGTCACTGCATTTATCTGAACCTGTTATACATGTATACCTTTTATAATAATGTATAGCTCCCTGTCTGCAATGAGCTTTGTCCCTGATTTAGCTTTGTTACTTGAATTCCCCCGTTTCACACACTATTCTCTGTTCCTTTTTAATTTTCATACACAACATTTATGGTTTTGTCAGTTGAAATGATCAAAAAAGGTGTCAGAAGTAACATACTAAGCTTGCTTATTATTCAATATTTAACAGTGAAGCAGAGGATTGAAGAGAGGCCTAATTTTGCCATAAAAGTGCATGAAATACCTCCTGGTCATTTTTGGCCACTTTGGCAGCAATATCATACCGTTCTTCATCTACAACATCAATTTTGTGGTGCAGTTCTCTACAGAGAGCCTGCAAAGAGAAAACAGTTGAGGAAAGGCAATAGATAACATTTAGAGCAGTAACAAAATGAGTCATATTAGTGCTTTTTTATATGCTTGTGAAGCAATACATATTAAGTCTGGTAATGTTTAACTGGCACACTAAAACATGTTTAAAGCTTTCAGTCTGGGACTTGCATCCTCACCATGTAAACACAGAGACTCTTTAAACTGTGAAACTATTGAAATGTCTTGAATTTTATATCAGTTAACGGCTGATAAGCAGATAAAACAATAAAACCATGACTGCATCTGGTGTGCCTGTAACATGCAAGTGTGCTTGAGACAAGTACAGCAGCTGTACATCTGTAGCATACCTGCAGCTCCTGTACGGATAATCCCGACAGGCTGAGAGGGGGAACGCGCTCGTTCAGGGTGTTCTCCCTCTCCACCCTCTTCTCCTCCTTCTCAGCCAGCAGCATGGCTCCTGCTTTCTTCAGCAGTTTGGTCTGTGATAAAACAAAGCAGCCTTCATACAGACTTCACCCTTTCCCCACAAGCTGGCCTGACAGTATGCCCCATACACATAGCATGGTAGAAGCTATACACCATTTATTGTAAGTACAAGACTAAATTTACAATTACTTGCATGTACATTTTTGAAAATATAAATATATTTACATATATATATATATATATATATATATATATATATATATATATATATATATATATATATATATATTATATATTTACAGCTATTTATATATACCAGCATAAATTTTGTTTGCTGCATCTATAATTTCAGTATTGATGTAAACCAAAAACTAAGATGCTTTTGTGTGATAACAGACATCATGGAGCAATGCCCGGTTTACTCTTCTCAGGATTTGGAACTGATGCAGCAGAGAATTCATTTTCATATGATTTTACATTTATATTGCAAGCATAATGCAGATCTACTGGAAACCTTCACATGGTGAATTTTACAAAGTGGCATGGCTCAGACATGCACACAGTGTTTTCCAGAATGCTTCCCATGCACTGCAGTGGCCTGCTTTCCTTTCACTGCATATTGCATTTTTAAATTTATTTTCTACCTGTTGCTCTCTGACACTGCTGCTTATACATGTGTTTCAAAAAAAAAACAAGAAAATAAGAAGAAAAACATGGTGCCCCCTTAGATTCTGCCAGTATCTAATCCCATGTTAAAACCTTTCCCTACAAACGTAGAACAAAGAGGATACTTACAGTATTACACACCAGCATGATCATTTCACCCCTCTTCTATAAATACTATAATAACATTTGTATCTCTGTAATATACCTCTTTATTAGAAACAGCAGTTTTTACCTAGAACAGGGAAGGTGAGGCAAGATCATTCACTTCAGTTTTTTAAATGACTAATAATGATTACTGTTCAGCAGGGGGTAGTATTGGACTTGGACGTTATTTAATAAAATGCTTCATGTAATTGAAGCAACAGGGGTGTTACATTGTGTTCATTTTATAGGAGGGTGCAGCTCCTTTGCCTTTAACACAAGGGGAGATTTGCAGTAGTGTGAACAGAGTTATGCCAGTATATTTCCCACATCAAAGCTCTCTGTATATATCTAATACAACTGTGATATTGCGGGTCTCTAGACTGTAGTGTGTCTGTGTAAGCTCTGTTGCTGTCTCAGTATGTTGTATGTGTTTTACAGTTGCTGACTGGTAACGTACCTTTAAAAAGAGCCTGCGAGATGCAGTGATCTTTGACTTTCTCTGAAAGGGAGACAGGAATACAGTTTACCGAACTGCTGGAAATGCATGTGTTTGCATTTTAATCGCTTC
The DNA here is from genome assembly GCF_013368585.1 of Megalops cyprinoides. NCBI lineage: Eukaryota > Metazoa > Chordata > Actinopteri > Elopiformes > Megalopidae > Megalops > Megalops cyprinoides. The sequence goes on along the minus strand of NC_050607.1, from coordinate 3,673,955 downwards.
CACAGTTTGTTTTCTCCAATGTCATAATCACAGTTTACAGTGTAAAACAGTAAAACTTACATGAGAGTGCAGGCTTGTCAGTTAACACATACATTCAACAGCACGACAGTTGGTGTACCAACAGTTTACTAGCTAGTATGCCGCATTGTCAGTTCCCAGTCTTGAGACTTGATAAATATACACAAATATGAATGGGGACACAGACACTAAAGACATGCATGTACAGTGAAGTACATGTGTGTGCTGTTTGAAATACTATGTTAATGTGCTAATAACCTTAAGTATCAAATTCTTCAGGTAGCTTCATATTCACTGTGGTCTTTTCAAGATTCTGAGTACATTTCCATTTCCATTTACCTTTATTCATTTGGCAGACACTTTTATCCAAAGTGACTTACAAGTGAGGCAGAGTACAACACAAGCTAAAAGCCATGTAAGGAGTAAAGTCTCTTGTCTGTAGACACTTTCATATTGTGCAAAATCAATGATCCCAGTCAGGAAAAATCACATTAGACATGTTTTGTAATAATTCTAAAATAATAGCCTAATATTTCTGTTATGATTTCTTGTAATATGCCTCTTATTATAGTGTGTAGACAGCGTGTATTGACAATAGGAATTCATTCTCTTCCAATAGATAGTATTTTAGTGAAAGGTAAGCTGACTCACCGGGCTGTTTGGCATTGGATGAAATGGGGGAGAAAAACAAGCATGAGCCATTACATTTCGACAAATAAAACATTAAAAATTGCATATAAAGCATACATGATGACAGATGTAGCCAACTTACGCTTCAGACATGGTAGTGCTGGTTTATCTTTCCTGCAAGACAGTTTGAAGCATTCAGTACAAGTGTTCAAAACTTACAGGGAAACAAAAATCAGTAAGTATCCTGCCTATTACATAACATGTTTTGTTGGTCAAGTCTTACCATTCATTATCAACTGAAAGTAGTACAGTTTCAATTCAGTGCATTTTAATGACTCATGCCTACAGAGGTAATTACTTTGTCAGTATTAACACATGGAAGTGATTCTGTTGTGGGGTGTTAAATTAAATCTTTTGATATTGTGTGTCTTCATACACACATCAGGGGATCCACAGGCTTGAATCAAATATAGCATTTTATTTTTAAAATACTAACTTACTGTATTTAAACATATTCAAAAACTAAGCTTTCATATTGGCAAAATTTGTTTCTTCAAATAATTGCAGGGGAACTAAAGTTCAAAAGTTGAAAGAAAAAAATGCTTTCAAAACCTGATCCTTTTAACATCAGCTCATCAGCATTCAGTTGTGCGAAGCTCATATTTAAAAAGTAAAATGGTGCAGTTAGACGACAGATGAGCACAGCCAAGAATTCTAATAAAGTATCTAAAATCACAATCATGACTATGATAAAGATACACTCCAAATGTTTCTGTACCTCTGAAAGTTATCTGTAATATTTCCTGTCTTTATTTTTTAAAACTTTGATGGATGTGATTGTGAACTGGTCAAAATCTAAAATTTGATGACTTGTAGGATATGTGAGGGATACATTCCTCACATATCCTACAAGAAGAGATATGTGACAGGTTTTAAAAAAGAATTTGCCGCAGTATATATTTCTGCAGAAAGACTTGTACTCAAAGGCACAAAGCGTGTTGTTGATATATGTGCATGACACATGCTTGTCCTTGGGACCAGTTGTCAATAGAAAAAAATAAAAAGCACAGGCTTCATTCTGGGCCTGTGACTACTTGGGTTATTGCCCAGTTATTACTGGTGTTTGATCGTCTAGTGGTCAAAGTAAGGTACTGTTTTTACTTTGGGGGAGCTCCTCTATCAAGTAGTCAGTTAGGCAGTGGGGAAGACAGTGATGTATTTATTTCCAGGGCTGCAACGTCACAGGCAAAAAACGGGTGCTGTGGGACTCATCAGTTTCTTCTCATTGAATTCATACAGAAAGAAGCTGAAGATGCAGCAGACATCGCAGACGCATCACACAGTGCAAGAGGAGTGTGGCGGCTCTCATCCCGTTGTTTCAATGTGGATGTAAGTATTTACCGCATATTATCCTGCATATAAAATTATGCATTTTGATTGCTATTCAAGTAAGCGTTAAATTTTAAGTCGATGGTGTTGTCTATCACAGCTGGCTTGTCCTTACGAGCAGTGATTATTAAAAATGAGTTCATTTGTACTCATAGCAGGAACGCAGTGCTTGCTTAAACTGCAATTTGGCTCAGCTGGGCCCAGCCTGTTAAAGGGCTCCATATCTCAGCTCCCTTCGGAATCTACTCAGCGTTTGAAACCAAGCCAGCTGCCCCACACCAGCAAAAATAGTCAAACTCACAGAGAATCTCAAAACTCCAAAATGCAATGTCTTTCGTTTCTTGGTGCCAGAGGCCTTCTAACCAAATGTGATACAGCTGTAGGAATTTCAGCTGGTCTTTTAATTTATCTCTTTTTTTCCCCCCATCGGGCAGTTGAACTTATGTGATAACCACAGTTAACAATATAAATTAAATCCTGCCAAGGCTAAATTTAAAATTGGTGATATGTTTTGGTTCCTTTTAATTAAAATAGGGATAATATAAGCCATGAGCAAAGAAGGACCCTGTGAATTTTAATCCCACTCACTGTTGGTCCTCCCACATTTGGAGTGTGCCCTCTACAGCCTGAGCTCTTTGATGAGGCAGTTTTACATCCAGCATCATTATTACTACAGAATAAAAAGTGAAAACGGTCCGACCCCATCTCTTCTGGCGTGGATACAAGAGTGACCACTGTTCTCTCATCCGTTTCTGACTTTGTTTCATTCCACAATTAACTTCAGCCCCAGACCCGCTAAACTACTTTCTGTTCCTCATAGAAGAAACAGGGCACTTACTTGACAGTTTTCCTTGATATTATTATTTTAAGAAAATTCATGTTCTAGTTTTCGAATTTCCATTTTCTCAAGGCAAACCATGCTAGTGATTAGTATAATTGCAATTGGTTTGATATGCTCAATAAGTCAAAAGCAAAATCAACTGAAAGAACACTTTCTTAAATTAATAAATTAACCTTGCCCAACGTTGTGAAGTCAAACATGTCATTCAGCTGATGGTAAAACTCATTCAATATATATATACATTTCTATTATGTATTATTATAAAATTCAGTGTATGTATAACCATATATTCCTATTTTACCAAAGAACAGGAATGGAGACATACCTTTTCTGATGAGGAATACCTGTAAGGGTGAGCAGTGAGGGGGACTGAGAGCAGACCGGGGAACTGCTTCATATTTTATGGTTCCTCTCCTGCATCTGAATGGCTCACTAAAATAGACCCCTGTCTACGACACCCTTGCCCTTGTCTTTAGTGTGTAGCATAAAACACTTCTCGGCACTCTCTCTCCCTCTCCCTCTCTCTCGCCAGGTCCTCAACCTTCGCACGGCTCATGGTTTGGCCTTGTATGGAGGGAAGGGTCAGAAGGAGGTCTGCTGCTGTCCCCTTTACACTTTACCAACACAAGTAAACAAGAGGCAAACAAGGGTCTCGCTCATCGCCAGTCAAAGGTAGGATGGTTAAAAGCACTCAGATACACACAGAATACAGTAAGCCATTCAGAGGTGAAATTAATAAGTGGTCAGTATTTGTTACATTTACATGTAAGGTATGAATTGCAGGGTATTTACCATAATTTCTTTCAATCTGTGAGCCATGCCAAGGAGCAGCCGATGAAGGGCCAGCCAACCTTAAATGCAGCAGTAACATTTAGCTGTGGGATGCCACACAAAAAACAATGACTATTTATGAATTTACCCAATATATTTATTTTTATGACACCATTCAGTCAAAAACAACAGCTCAAGCACCACAGAAACACCTTACTTTTAAATAAATATCTTTCTTTAGGCTTACCACTATCATACATACTTGCATTACATACACCTATACAGCTGCACTAGATACAGTGTGTAGCTGAAGTACGCAGCTACAGCAAACACAGACTAGGTTTTAGTACAATAAAATATGCCTTGGTTTGGCAACAAGAAGTACACACTCTAAGGATCAGTTACATACAAATGCATCATCATTTTACATTCTTTTTTTCCATTCAGCAGACATTTGGTCAGTCAGAGCACGACAATGATTTTGTACAAAATGCACAAATAAACTAAAAAAGATAACAATATTTGAACACGTTATGTCATTCTCCACAGGATAAAGGGTCATACTCTTCCTGACAATGTCTCCCCCAGCAGTTGATAAATTTTTTCTTCCAGGTTCAGGTATCAACTTTCTGTAGAACCTGAAAAAGATATTTTATGTCATTTAGATCCAGTTTAGAGGCAGTCGACTCCTAGGTGGTAACTGCACAGAGATCTGGGCAATCTCTCCTTGCTAAATGCCACAGCGCCTCCTGTTGGCTTGTCATATCCCCTCTGTTGGTTTGTCTGTTTCCTGCTGTTGACCTCCATTTGTAATGTCTTTCAGTAGTGTGGCATCTGAGGGGCTAAAGTGGTCTCTGACTCAAAGCATGGAGGAGATTTCGGATGTGCGCTCTGCACAGGCTGTAGCTAAATCTTTGTGGTCGTTGTCAGCTTTGACTGACCTATGTCTGAGAAAAACACAAAGCCTAAGTCTTTTGGGAGGTGTACTTCAGAAGAGCCTATTACTATCACAATAAAATGAGGATGAGGGAATGAGGTGTTTTCACTAACAGGCTAATGTAGTGACCATACCATAGATTGGGACTGAGGCCAACACAGAAATTAGTTTTTATAAGCACTGGCAGTCTTTGCATATGATTGTCACTGGTTCACCTACATTCACTAATATGACAAGCAAAAGTGGGTGTGTTGTGATGTTGTGTTCCCTTGGCTGTCATGTTGTAGCACATGTACTGCACATTTTTTTTATAGTGTCCAGAGTGAGAATAATCCTTAGAGTATCTTTCCCCCTATTATACTGATGTAAACTGTGAAAATTTTGCTACAGAAAACAATTCCAGCCTTTAAACTGAGTTTTAAACTGAAACAAATCAACTTCCATATATGGACTTCGCTTTCCTTCAAAGTAGGTATCAATGGAAAAAGCTAATGCCTTCTGTTTTTTAAGAGTTTAATCCTACCTGTTTGATTTTCTTCATTTTTACTGGGCAGCATTAAACAGCTTCTTCCTGCCCTCCATGCCAGACATGGCCTCCACATTCTTACGCCAGTCAGTCACCTCCTCCTTCTGTGGATTGAGACAATTGTGATTACATGTATGGATTGGCTGGATCATCAGACCTTGTTCACTGCATGAGTTTCAAACAGAAACCAGGTGTATTTACTCAGGTTATTTGGCTCTTCCTGACTGCAGGCAGTAATACACATTGCTTCATCCCTACCTTCTCCTCCTCCTTCTTGACTGTCTTGAGGTTGGCCTTGAAGTCATTAGACTTCTTGATTTTTGAGTCCAGAGCCCCTATCATGGCATCGGCAGAGATCTTCACTCTCTTCAGGTTGGGTCGTTTCATTTTACCCTTCAGCTCACAGATCTTGTGAGTCAGATTCTCAATCTATCACAAAGGATATTTTTTCAATAACGTAAGGTCTTCAAGAAAAACATCACACAAAATACATTTTTTGACACTGGTTTTTAACCATTAACATGGTATGGGCTTAATTAGCGTATAGTGTGTGTCTACTATATATAAATATATACTACATCGTCGTTCTGAGGCACAAAGGTTGCACTAAGTGACTGGGGATAAATTTATGAGATTGTGTGGCTGTTTGCACTTTCCTACACCACATTTTGGACACTATTCAGAAGTTCCATCGATAAAATGTATTCAAATACAGCTATGGAATTAATCTACATCCATGACATTCATTATTAAAAACATAACTTATGAATAATAATTCTTTACCTCCTTATCATTTTTGGCCGCTTTAACTTCAAGATCATAGCGAGCTTCATCCACAACATCAATCTTGCGGTGCAGATCTTTGCAGAGTTCCTGTGAGGAGGAGAAGACTGGAAAGGTCAATTTGTGAAAAGAAAGGTATCTGCCTGAACTTTTCAGCCTGTTAAATTCACTGTTTTTAATAGAGTAATGGAGGTTTGCACACTGAAGGAAGCAAATTGCTGTTAGCTTTAAAGTTGTATATGTACTGTATATTATATATGTATATTTGGTGGGGTTGCATTCAACCTGCCTGTAGCTCCTGTACGGATAACCCCGCCAGTTTGAGAGGGGGAACGCGCTCGTTCAGGGTGTTCTCCCTCTCCACCCTCTTCTCCTCCTTCTCAGCCAGCAGCATGGCCCCTGCTTTCTTCAGCAGTTTGCCCTGTGATAAAGAGCAGCAGGAAATTTCAGGGAAACAGTGCTGAATTCACAGTGCACCCATCATAATCAAGCCTTGGTAACCTGTTTGTCCTTAAAAATGCATGGAATACTGACGGTGCAGTGCCTGAAGATAAATGGATTTTAAAGCATCATCAAGAGAAGTTGGTTTGGTATAACTGTAATCAGAGCACGAGGCCTGACTTTCATACATTGAGTATTAGTATGCCAAGGATTTGTTTGGTGTATGTATGTGTGGTGTGTACATGCACAATCTGATATGGCTACAAGCTAGTAATTTGCCTAAGCTATAAGAGCTATATTATACAGGAGATTACAACATAGATGGAGATTCTCGTATCTCCAAATAATGGAAATCTTACCTTTAGCAGCAGTCTGCGTGTTGCAGAGAACTTTGCCTTTTTCTGAAAGAGAGAGCAGCCGCTAAGTACAGAGATAAAGTTCATACTGTGTCTAGACAAGCTCATTTTCAAAACGTTTATAACACTCAACAGTATTTAATATTTTCATGCTGGCCTGCGGAAATTTAAGTACGGATAAGCTTTAAGAGGTTGCAATAGACAAACTGGGTTTTGTTGGTTTTTCACACTGAGTCATAAAATCATGCCTATTTTGACTTTGGTTTCCACTGGCTCTGACCATCACTCAGAAATAAAATGAGAGATCACTGGCAATAGAACAGAAAATTAGCAGAGGGATTTAACATGGAAGCCATATCCATTGCTGACTCAAATGAACAGGTCAGCATATTTGTAAAGGATTAGTAGTTCACTACATGACTGGGTGTTCAGTATTCACAACGAGCAGGCAGTTATATCTCAACACATAAATGCAAACTGACTTACTGGTCTGTTTCCGCATTGGGTTGGCATAGAACAGATAAACAAAATGAAACAAGATTGTAATTCAGCTGTAGGCACTTGCAGTAACATGTCAACAGGTGATTAAGAAGCACATAATTTCACGAAAGCGCTTACCCTTCAGACATGGCTGCACTTGTTTATGTGCCCTGAAAGGGGGAGCGAGAGAGATAGAAAGAAATTTTAGTCAGTGGTGAAAATGTTTTGAAAGTCGCATGACCTGTTAACTGAAATTACTGTAACGTAAACGTGAAAGATCGCACACAAAGGACAAAGATGACAGAAGGCAAACATCTTTGTCATACTGTTATCACTTGTGTAAATAAGATGTCTGCGCTCTCTTTGAAGGGTGTTGCTGCTGGTGAGAGGGCACCATTACAGTTATTCATAGACAGGACAAGGACATCAAGTGCATGACCCTGACACTGTCATTATTTACTTAATAGAAGAGCCCAGGAACTGTACAGCCACGAAGATCAGTTCTGTGCAGAATGGGAAATGGAGGGGGAAAACAAAAAGATCTTTCAGATCTTTCAGACTTTTTATGGTTATCCAAAGGGTGACTGTCTGCCAGAGTTTCCCTGGGCCATCATGTGCATGCTGACTTTAGATCCAACCATTCTTGCAATTCCCCAGAGGTACTTTGCGGTTGATCTCTATCCTGCTCTCTAGGTATTTGTGCATAGACTGACACAGATCAGTTTTCAGACTTAAGTCTAAAACGTCTCGATGGGTGGGTGGGTAAAAAGACAGACAGACAGACGGATTGATGGGTACTGTGGTGCAGGAGTCTTGAGTCTTGTGTGGATGCCCAATGAGAGAAGCTTAACAAAACAAGAGTGCAGAAATGAGGCAGACCGCTATGAGGCAAACCTACATTCCGTTTAAAGACAGTGAGCCTGAAGCCCATAATAATCAAGGAGGCACTTAAATTCCTTTCTCCAGTCCTCCTGATTAAAACATAGGTAGGAAATAATAGCAGCACACAGAGGGAGGGCCAGGACTGAGTTTGGGCAGCCCTGTCACATATGGAATACGCTCATAAAACAGCCTCATATACCTGCCAAGGCAGCTGCGGCCTGCGACCTCCGCTTCTGTCCGGCCCTGCTGCGGAGGGCTGGAATGAAGCGCGGCCGCTGCTATATTTGAACGCACTGCTGCATTGCTTTGTTCACGCTCTGAGTGGCAGTTGTGACCTTGGCCTCTTCCAGACAAGGCCCTGCTGTGTGAGAGCAGGCAGTAAGTGGCAGGAGAAGGCCTGAAAGCCCTCTGATGCCAGCAGACCCTTTGCCACCTCTGGGTGGCTGGGTTCAGGCTCCCAGAAGCAGCCAGCTGGAGACCCTTGTTTCCTGCGGTTGCTGCTTCAGACGGGAGGCCGTTGCTGTGGTGTGCCAAACAGCTCAGGAGTGGTCACTCTGCCGCTGCCCTGTAAAGGACAGAAGGCAGCCCAAAGGAAGCCAGCGAGGATGACAGTTGTGCTGGGTTTACTTCCAGAGTGGTCTGCCTGCAAAATGTCCTTTTGGATACCAAGAGATCCAAGTCCAAGGTATTCAGCCCAAATGCCTCTAGATGATTCCAAATGTTGCAGATGAGTGTCTTCTGCGGACCACTTGGGCTTTGGTGTCACACACTGTCACCTGTGCCTGGTGAGCTGTGATTATCACCTTAAAGGCCGGGCGGGTCTGTGGAGTGGCCTTCTCATATGGGTGGCAGTCTTGCAGTACACCCCTGCTCCAATCAGAAGAGTGTAGAGGTCTTCAAGAGTTCCTTTCCAGGACTTGGGACCGGTTCTTCAGGGGTGCTGTAGACCGCTTTAAAGTTATTTGGGATGTAGACCACTAATGGCTTAATCTTAAGATGTGTATGTCCTTAAGGCCACGGACTCTACTAAAAGAGTGAATGACGTCCATGCCTGTGTCAGTAAGAGCAGGTTGCCAGTGTGTAGCAAACAGCAGTAGGTTTGACAAGGTTTGACCTGTCCATACTCCCATTGTTTAAACCGTTCATCTGTCCTAGAGCCTCTCCATGCAAAGGGGAGAGCAGGTGCCTCAGAGGACACCTGCCAGATTCAGACTGCACTCCTTGCAGGGTTGGAGAGGTTGGAGGGGTTAGAGGGGTCTAACACCATTACACTGCGCAACCACGTGCTCCAAGAACAATAAAAGCTGCTTTATTACAAGAATTTCCTCAGCTGAAATATCAGCAGTAATGTGACCTCTGTGTCATGGAGACACTGCTATGCCACATCCCTTCACATGGAGGCCGAGGGAGCCACAAATTCAGTCAGCCAGCGGCTGCTCCTGGCAAACATTTCTCTGAAAGTCCTCTGAAATTGCTTTTAACAAGATAAACTTGTCCCATTACTATCTGTGCTGTACTTCCCGTTGCCTTGGGTAACAGTCTCATAATATCTCATACATAATAATGGTAATAAGAAGCAATACTTCTTAACTTCCTCAGCCATTCTAGACCTGACTGAATATAGTACTGATAAAGTAAACTGAACACATTCCTGCCTTCTTTTTCCCCAATTGTTCCTGCCTTGTGTTACCTGTAGAGTACCCCAAAGCTGAGCCTGATTAGCTGATCAAACTTACCTTTAAGGTGAAGACAGTCAGGGAGAGTGAGCAGTGCTGGGAGGTCGGAGCAGAAAAGTCATTTTATGATAATGAATGATAGATTTATGGCCTCTGTCCCTCATGTGAATGGCTCACTAAAATAGACCCCCTGCTACGCCTCTTGTTCTGACCTATGCCACAGAACATCCGAACACCTTTGTTTCACTTTCCCTGACGCTGTCCTGGACCTCTGACTTAGATTCAGAAATATGTGCGCGCGTGCGCGCACGCGCGCACACACACACACACACACACACACACACACACACACACACACACACACACACACACACACACACACACACAGACAAAAGTTTGGACACACCTGATTATGATAATGGGAAACATGCATTCAAAGCCATCTAAATTTTATTTTATTAATTTATGCTTAAATGCTTGAAATTTGTTTCTTCGACAAATATAAATACTGAAGTTGATACCTATGTATGAATTTCTTTCCAAAAATATTTTCTGGCTACTTTGAAGAATAGAAAATATAAGATTTGATTTTTTATTTGTTTCACGCTTTCTTGGTCACTGCATAATTCCATTTGTGCCATTTCATAGTTTTGATGTCTTCACTATTATTCTAAAATGTGGAAAATAGTAAAAATAAAGTATAAAAATTGTCCAAACACGCACACGCACACGCGCGCGCACACGCACACACACACACACACACCTGTCTTTTATGATTCTCATTTCCTGATGATAAGGTGCTTCAGAGGTAAATCAATATAATTACTTTGGTAACACTGGATAATTGCGCTGCTCTCCCATTCTGAGTTCAGTGGTGTGGAAATAATTTCAGATAAATATATCTGTGACGCTATGAAACACAATGGCAGGTAAGCCGTTGGTCAATGGTAAAGGGGAAACATTCCTAAACATGTGGTCAGAATCACGGGACCAGACTTAACTCTGGGGCCTGTCTGTCTGTCTGTCTGACAGAGAGTTGAAATAGTTCTGAATGACGTAGGTGGCATTCATATTTCAGCTGCCACATTGCTACAGAGCTGGAGAGTGATGCTATACAGAGAATACCAGCGGATTGACAAAACATTCATCACCTTACATTACATTATTGTCATTTAGCAAACGCTCTTATCCAGAGCGACTTACACAGGTTACAATTTTACACATTATCCATTTAGACAGCTATTAGGTCATTCTGGGTTAAGTACCTTGCCCAAGGATACATCAGCTAGGCTATAGCGGGGAATCGGACCACAAACCTTTCGGTTAAGAGTTATACTCATTACCACTGCCTCCCATTCTAATACAGACAGCACAGTCAAGCCAGTAAAGTCAGCAGTGCTGAAATGCCACACTACAATACATGAGACAGTTGTGCTCACAACAAGGACAGAGACAGTCCAGTACTGGCACGTCCTGTAACCAGACACCGTAATGTTTTTTTCCCCCCATTAATGATTTTGAGAATGTATCACGTGAAGGTGTCTAAGCCTAATGCCGGACACACAGTACCTGGAACAAATCCGCTGAATCTGCCACGTGATTTATTTAGCAGAGCAGGTGTAAGTCTGCCTTGATGCGGTGTAAATTGATCTGTACACAGGGATCTTTGAACTGTGCGTACCCTTCTTTGCAAATTATTTGCCCCCGGCTCACGTTTATTCCCAGAGACTAAGCCTTAGCGCCAGCGAGCAAATGCAAAAATACCCGCGGCTCATCGCAGAAACCTGTCATCATGCCGGCTATTCAGCCTGATCCAACACATAACCCAAACATTTACATTCATGAACCTTCGGAATTTGTCAGTTCAAGCTGTCATAGTTGGAATAGCCTACTGAATGTATGTGCAATGTGACAGCGCTGAATTTATGCAAACACGTCAGTGCCTTTTGTGGATCAGTCTTCCTTTGTGAGAAGACATGCTGGCGTGGATCCTCCGCAGAAGGTTTGCAAACTAATCACCACATCAGCTGGGAATCCATTAGAAATCCACAGGAACGGCCACTCGGATTAGCAGAACTTCTGCACAGCTACTGCTTACTTCAGTTAGGATTCAACACCAAGACTGACCAATAATGTACAGAGTTTCATCTATGGATCACCAGTGGATATGTTTTGTTTTGATTTCATTGTGTTTTAATTTGAGGTATTAGTTTATTCTGTAGGACATTGTCTGTGGAAATCAATTTTTGGTGTAAGATGGGTTTCTTTAATTGGTTTCATACTGTTATCAGTTCATTTATTTGAAATTTGTGATTCCAGTTTTGGCCTTGGTTAATTACCTGCACTGCACCACTCTCTGTGTTTCAGAATAGTTTGTATGGGTTGTGTATAGTTCCTTAGCCTGTTTAGGTGTTGTGGTAATTGGCTGGGAGGGGGGCATTAACGATTACGTATGCTTGGAAGTCCAGTTTGGTTTGAGTGCCCTCTGCTGTCAGGAAGGGAGATTGCAGCCCTTTGACTCACCTGGACACTATTCCCACTGTGTCCAAGCTGATTGCTGCACCAAGTGGGTGGCAGTCAGGTCACACTGAAAACATGTCTGCAATTTTTATCTCCATAAATATACAGAGAATAGGTCAATCATTTGCCCTTTTGGTATACTGCAATATATTCCTACCTTGTTTTAATATATTTTAAATATATTTGCAATAGATTGGGCCGAACATCTTATGTCTTTGTATATTACAATATATTTCATTTTTGTATGGGCACACAGGAAGCACAGGGATCAGACACAGACATTATTATTATTCAGCACCGGACTTAAAGCTGAACTGAACACTCTTCTGCTTTGCTTCCCTACTTCCTAACAGTGTGTCAGGACCAGAGAAGCTGAATTTCACCAGCTGCTTACTGGTGTCTATTTTTAAACACAGCTACTCCCAGCCGACACAGAATGACACCCCACCTTATTATCACTATTCAGTCTTCACATATGTGCAGATCAGTGAAATTCTGTGCATGAAAAGGCAGTAGATTAATAATGGTGGCTTTATTGCAAAGAAAGTAAGGTAGCCCTTTGTACATTTAAACATTAAAACATTCCCCCTTTCCTTTGTACTTCAGCAGGCCTGTTTGAATAATCAAATGAAATGCAGTTTGTACCACACAACAGATTAACTGTGCCACACATTTTACACTGAACTGAACAACTTCTTTGCACAGAACAGGTATGATTTAACATGCAGAAATGCTTGCTTTTGATTGAGTGAAAATTTCTTCACTAGATGAAGACAGAGAGCGTTCAGTCATTGTTCCATGTGCTTGTGGGTTTTTCAACGGTGGGTTTTTAATGGTTTTAGCTTGTTTTTAGATATGTGCTGCTTTTTTTTAATGCTGATTTCAAAATATGAAGTTCTGTTCTGGTCTGACTGACCCAGAAACATGTTCACATGAGATCTGTGAGGTAGAGTTTGGGGTCAAGCATTGAATTATTTACAACAAGTTTCACTTGATCATTACACAAAGGACGTTTTTGGCAAAGACCTTCAAATGGAGTTGAGAGTTTTAAAAAATCCCTCTGATGCAAGTACACTATCCACAGCCTTCAGCTAGCAAACCACCGTGAAGACATGCATGTATGCAGTGCATAACATGCTTCTCTTCTCATTAGCTGAATGCATTCAATTAATATATTCATGGAGGCATACCGTGTATGCTGTAAATCTTTACTGCTGTTTCTGTAATTACGAGGCTCAAAGGAGAGGAAGGCATGCATCAAAAGGCGTAAATACACATCTGCCTGTTGTCCCTGTATCACTAGTGGAGATGTATAGACTTTTATTTCAGAGCTGTTCATTAAAATTCTGTTTTAATTTATTTTTGATGCACTTGAAAATCAATCAAGCAGCTAACCACCCTGAAATATAATTTCATTTTAATCAGTGCGGCACATAATGGTCCTCTGTGCGCCATATACAAGCTCAGGATAATGCTGTTGATTACACATTCAAGAGCAATACAAAGCCATCCAACAGTAGCTAATAAAGCTGGTGGGAATGTGTGTGGGTCTACCAATGCTTTCATTACTGAGTATACATGTGTTCACCTCTCAGAGTCTGCTGCAAGCATATGTAATTAACACAGGCAACACATTCAAAAGCAATGTGTCTCTTCTGCAACACTTAATGGATTTATCATGGGCAAGGAGTGATTTAACAGTGACAGACATGCATTACTATGTAAGGCCACAAGGGGGCAGAGCTGAATAAATATTGGGTTATCGTGAAGATGGGAACTCTCAGACATACTGATTTACAGTATTTGGAATAAAGGGATACCAGTGAACACTCTGCCATCAGTGTACAGTTGTACAGAAAGCTGTAGCTTCTCCAGACCGGAGAGACTGGACTTGATTTATTTAGAAAGATGGAAAATTTTTATTTTATCCATCAGCTGAACATACAAAAGCTATTCTGCTTTCCAAAAGTGCTTCACTCTTGTTATATGCCTTTTTGCCTTTGATGCACTGCTCTGCACTGAGATGTGTTTGCTTCAGTGCTCCTGCCTGAGACTCGGAGCTGTGAGGTACAGCAGAGGAGCCCGGCCCTGGCAGAGGAGCACCTGTCCACCGCGGGCAGGCTGCGGGCTGTGCAGCGCTGACCCCGCGCCAGCCGTCACGCCCGCGAGGAGATACGACCTTCCGCCCTCGGGCTCTGATCCGCACACAGGCGACTGTTACACTGCAGTGCGTACTCGCCTGCCGTTTTTATTCCCTTTACAGGGCTGTGCTGCAGTCTGCACTGCATATGCATGGCTGTGTCCAGGCTGTCAGTGGCAGGGCTCACCCCTCTGGCCCTCACAGGCCCCCGCTGTCCCGCCATGATGAGGTGCTCTGTGCTGTCACAGGGACCGGCGGCCCTCGGGATGGTGTGCCGGCCTGGGGGGTTCGGCCGAGGTCACGGGTCCCGCAGGGCCTCAGAGGGGCCGTCAGCGCCCTCAACCCTGCGGGCGGGTGGAACACGCCGGGCTGCGGGAGGATGCACCAGGGAAAGCGCCTTCCTGAGAGTCTGTCTGTCTGCCGCTTGGCTTGGCCCGCCGTGCTGGCGGAGCGGAATGCAGATCAATTCAAATGCAATCAGCCGGCGGATCAAATGAATTCCGCTGATAATGGTCGGAGCGCCTGATTGGGCATTGTCTGTGCGGACAGGGACCCATTCCTACGCGCCGGCTCGGACGCCCGCCGGGCGAGGCAGAAGCGCCAGATAAAATTATATAGATATTTCCACATTTCATTTGGGAGAGGAGCATGAGATGTCGCTTAATTAGCTTCTAACCCCGGCTAAATTGCCTGCTTCCCGTGCCGATAGCGCAGATACAGAGAGTTTAGCAGCAGTGTTACAGTGAGACGGGAAGGCTGTGGAGCTGGCACACCTGCAGAGCCTCTTATCAGCCAGACCATGCTGTCTATTCCACTGCAGCACCCGGAGCGGATTTATTGATTTTTAATTGGTTAAACCCATCGCCGGAGCCGCTTGTAAAAACAGCGCACACAGGGACGCGCTGAAAGCAGCGATCGCTAAGAACCCCCTGACCTCAGTGTTCTGGGTCCTGTGCAGTAATTTGTTAAGGGTTTGGAACGTGGGAGCTACAACGTAAATGAGGTAAACACACACACGACATTCACAGCCAGGGAAGATAATTAGCATGACCAGGGCCAAGGCCTGGAGTGACAGCAGCTCTCCCTCAGAATGCCCGGGCGAGGGCCATCCGGGCCTGACCTGGGTCACGGTCCAATTTATATAGCAGCTCCACTGGGTCAGCCCGGCTGCATCGCGGTCGGTTTTACAATGCGGGCTGCAGACCGCGGGAACGGCGGCCGCACTGTTCTGGCTCCCCGCTGTTTTCACGCCCAAACGTAACGAGCGTCCGTCTCTGTTCCTTTGAGCGTTTACATGGGAAAGCACTTAATCTGGCGGCTTTCCCCATCTGAACCGAGCAGCTCTGAGAGAGATTACGAGCCCTCCGATCTGAAGCTGGGTTTGGAGCGGTTCTGATACGTGAAGCTCCTCTGGACGTGGCTGTGGGCCACTGTGTGAGGAGAGGCCACTTCAGGAGAGAGTGAAGTGCTGATGGGAAGCATGGCGTGAGCCAGTGCCTTCTGATGAGTCCTGTGGAGAGCGGTGCGAACTGCCCAAGCACAGCTGCAGCTGGAGCCAGACGCTCATCAACACACACGCTGAACAGCACACACACACACACACATTCTGATGCACCGTCACTGCCACAGTTTAGGACGTCCTGCTAGAGACTGGCAGTCTGAAATCTGACCTTCTCCATAGGGTGTCTCTGTAAGCATGGTATGATGCCCCGCCTACAGCAATGGTGTCATTGCTGCTGTATATGCTTTTATGTAACGTAATGAGCGGTAATGTATTAGCAGTAATTTAGCAGCAGCAATCTCTCTCTATTCGCCCAGGTCGAGGCTTCTGTGAAGAGGCCGGCTTGATTCAAAACACCCTCTTAAGATGATGTACGGAACAGGAGATACTATATGTGATATCTATCAGTATACATTACATTACAGTATTGTCATTTGGGGGACCAACTCCATATCTTATCAAGAGCAATTTACATACAGTAGGTTACAGTTTTATCTATTTATACAGCTAGATATTTACTGAGGGTTAAGTATTTTGCCCAAGGGTACAGCAGCAGTGCCACAGTGGGGAATACAAGCCCTTCTCCATTTCACTACACCACACTGCTATACAGTTTACACCCTCTAATGTTGCTGTGTGGAACAGGAGCTACTGTATGTTATCATTATCAGTAACAGTTTCAGCACCCAGTACCTTCTTCACAGCGTCTTTGTGTGGAGGTGATCTTTTGAGAAGGCACACATTTACTGACATGTGCCCTAGAACTCCTTGTGCACTTTATGAATATTTGATACATGTAATACGTGGCCACGGAAGATGCTTGTTTTTATTTAATGAGAAGCAGTACACATGTTCACCTACACCTATAAATAGGCTAATCATATAAACTGTGCAACCCTATATATTCTAGACTTCTTCACTTCAACTGTGAAATTCTGTAAATGAATAATTAAGTAATTAATTCACTCCCACTGTTGAAGATCGGTTGCCATACTCACAACACACTGCATATACATATATAATGACAGCATGTACAGTGATGTCTCCAGGCAACACAGGAGACTGTATAAGCTCTCTCTTCCTCTGTTATTTCCCTTGGTTTTGCAATTATCGGAGATGAAAGTGGC
The DNA here is from genome assembly GCF_013368585.1 of Megalops cyprinoides. Taxonomy (NCBI): domain Eukaryota; kingdom Metazoa; phylum Chordata; class Actinopteri; order Elopiformes; family Megalopidae; genus Megalops; species Megalops cyprinoides. The sequence continues at coordinate 3,656,937 of NC_050607.1, read as the reverse complement.
CTGTGTGTCCCTGCTCGGAAGAGGTTAATGGGGACGTGTGGTGGGAGGACAGTTTGGAATAGAAAGCAAATCCTGTTTCTCAAGGTCTCATAATCCTCCATGAGTCAGCCTGAGTCACTACAGCAGTCCTCAAATGGTGCCTCCAGAGGAGCCTCCTCGCAGCCGCGCTTTTGTGAAAACCGCTCGGGTTCATCTGAAACAACTGCAGCAAACAGCGGCTTTCCTCTCAAAGATTCCTGCGCGAGGGTGTGGCCAGTCTGCCGAAAAACACAAATGCTGTGTCTGCCTTTCACAGGACCCCGAGAATTGTCACAGCACCCCCTTACCTCAGCAGAGGTGCAGACTGCCCACAGCTCCGCTGCTGCCCACAGCTGGGGCCTGTCTCTCCACGTAGTGTGCTACCACTTATCATCAATTCTGTTCTCGTCAAGGCCTTGAACTATGAGCTTCTCAAGGATAATGACGACTCTCCCATCAGTGGCAAGGCTTTTATCCTGTAAAAAGGCTGCAGAACTGTGTTTTAGAAGCCTTTGAATTTTTGCTTTTTATCTCTGATCGCTGTATTCTTATCAGGCAAGATTCATTTTTTTTTACCCTGTGTTAACCACAAAATCGTTATTGTAAAATTCAGGTCAGGCGAGGGAAGCTAAAATAATGGAACATTAAGAGGGATCTTAAAGTCAGACTCCAGTGACTATTTTACTCTGTTTTATCTCTGTTATGGTTATTTACTCTGTCATAATATTGGATCTAAATAACAGTGGATATGTGGGCTTTTTCTGATCCCTGAGATCATGCTACCAAGAAGGTGAGAGTGACTTTGCTGCTGTGAAAGTTGCTAATGCTAACCATGGGGGTATGTATACCTCCCTACAGTGACAGAGACAAACAGAAGTCTTAGAGAATAAAATATTGGTGTAAACACATGCAGAGATAATTCAGGGTATAAGACTGGTTTGCTGTGAGGGTTTATACTTTAACATGAATAGCGTGCCACTTTATGCCAGTTAAGCTTGTCTAAGTATTATACAGCTGTGATGGAGAAGTCTCAGTCCGCCGTGCAGAGGAATGTTAGACAGTGAGTGATAGACTCTCGCTGAACAGCAGGAAAAGCGTTCTGCTTGGTGAGAAGTCAGACCGTGCATTTGTGGATCAGAGAGCGCTTGTTGAGCAGCGCGCACAGATGGTCTAACACGGCCTTATCTGAATACAGCTGAAATAGGAACCGTGTATGCAAGAGGTGGTCCTTTCTCATTCTGAAAATATCAATATTTTATCATTTAATTTAATGCCCTTTTTTATACCTTTCCCCCAAATAAATGTGTACTGATCCTCCAATGTGCTGTGGTTATATGGATTTACAGTACCTGTTACCCAAACACTGTGTCAGATTAAGATGTACTGTTGAAAAAGCTGAAAGCTGTCTTTTACTTGGAGGAACAGTCAGTACGTTTCATAGATCCATGCACCTGAAAGGGAGGGTGATGTCTTTAGTTCACTGTGCTGAGATCCTATGGCAACTGCTATATGATGCTGTCACTACATTTCAGCACCAAGGACAGCGGTGACTCACTTTCGCATTCAGAGTGTCATGGCCAGTACGAATAGTCCCATCCTCCAACCAAGCAATACAATGCCATGGCTATGTGCAATGTGTTATTTAAAGAAAAAGGCTGAATTTCTCAGACATGCGTTCATGCAAAGGTCTGCCTTTGCATGATTTAATCTCTCTTCAGTTCAGTTCAATCTAATCTTATTCGTGTAACACCTTTTGCAAAGAGAATTACTCACAAAGCGGCTTTGAAGGAATTCTGAGCTTGAGGGCCTTCACAGTCATCTTCATGTTCTGTGTCAGTATTCAGCCATCCTTGCATTCCACTGTAAAAACACAAAGGCATGATGCACACATAGCAAATGAATTTTCAAACAGGTTTCAGTAAAAACTTGTCCGTATATTGTGTTGGACATATCAAGGCCATGCAGCTGACAGCACAAGTATTTCCTGTGATTTTGACACAACAGTTTATTTCCTTTATTTTTCAGTGCAGAAATGCCACATCATCTCTGTTATTTAATTTCAATTAGTAATTTGTATTGCTTTATTTGTAATGTGACTGCCATGTTTAATAAGAGAGTGCTGCAGTCTGTCTTTGACAGTAATGTCCTTTACTGTCACTCTTGTGCAGATTAAAAGCTTATTGACATTATGTGTCTTTTTCCCCTCATGTAAACAAGACATCTTGCATTCTCAGGAGATCACTTAGCATCGACATGCTTTCATGTCTGAAAGCAGGAGAAATATGCTTATTAAGTAATACCTAAATACTAATTAAAGAATCAAGATGAATCAATGTACTTATTTTGACACAAATGTTATATAAACTGAGCTGAACCCTATCCCAGTCTCTTCTGAAGCAGGACACAGCTCTGACTCTGACTCTTATGCTCAAAACTTCCTAAGACCACAACTTTTCCTAAAAAAAATTTGTCTCTTACTGTAACATAACTTTTCCTGAAATGCTGCAGCATACAATTGTGTTTCCATATTAAGGCTTTGAATTCATTATATAGACAAATAATAGAATAGCAACTCGAAACAAATGACAGAATTGGTTTGCATTTTTTTAGGACATTAATATTGAAACATTTCTCTAGAGCATATCCATGTATTAAGATCTGCATACTGATAGTCCTGTCACCTGCCTTGCAGTATAATTGTCTCTAACGTCTGGCATAGTTCCCATTATCCATTTTACATCTGAATATATTTTAAATGAAGTGTGTGTGTGTGTGTGTGTGCGCGCGCTGGTACAGAGCGAAACAGGTCCTCTCTTGGATGGTGTGGAGTGACCTTCACACTCCAGCATGTATATATGAGCACCGTTTAAATTATAACTAAAGCATATTTTTATTGGTTGTTGTTATGACTTGGTTTAGGACTCTCTGAAAATACCCAAAAGATTACAAACTATGACCTAATTGGGACAGAGAAGAAAGTCTGTGAGATTTTGAGAAGTATTTTTTTCTCTGACAGTAACGACTAACATATTTAAGATAAAAATGTTCCTTCGTCACAATTTCAAATATCTATAAAAACTTTCCGTGTTCTGAGCAGCATAATCTGCGTTATTCTACACTTAATGCCCTTTTGTATTAATGAAGGAATTTCATAACAAACACCATGGTAAACAACTGAAAACAACATCTGATTAATATACTGATTCTTTAGTCAACTAATTTTTTTAATGACTGATTGGCTATCATTGGTCAACAGTGACTGCTCATATTTAAGATTATATCAGTCTACAGTACATCTCAACCAGGGTCAGAGTGTGTGATTTCTCCTAATAATGTGGTCCATACTTGGATGCTGAGAATGACATCCCCTCTTTGCTGGCACAGAGTGATACAGGTCCTCTCTTGGGTGGTGTGGAGTGACGTTCACACTCCAGCGTGTATACATAAGCACTGAAAAAATATCTGCAATGTTTAACATCCTTTAGAGGGAACACTATACTATTTATTTTATTGGTTATTGGCATCACTGAATTTAGAATTATTAATATATATGGATTATACAAATCAGAGAATGTTCATGGTGGTTTATTTTTTATTCAAACTAAACCTATTGTATCAAAATATTTGTGTAATTGGAAAATGTAAAGCAATACTATCCCTTCTTAAAGTAAACAAAGGATTTGTGGAGAACATGGAACAGACATAGATACAGGCCTAATGCAGGATGGTTCAGGTCCCCTCGTGGCAGCTTAAAAAAACATTTAAAATGTTATCTCAGTAAAGATTAAGAACAATTAACTTAAATGTAATTTTCTGTTTCATAAAAATGTTTAGAAACCATGGTCCCCTCTTGCCAGGTATAGGGTGATAGTCCCCTCTTAGTAACATAGACGTGTACGTGTGTGTGTGTGTGTGTTAGACTAAGGATTCAGGACAAAATGTATATTTACTCATTATGATGCATAACTGGTGTGCACAGAGAGACATTCTTAATACCAAAATTAGCTTCTATCTTGTCACAGAGCACTTGGTACCAAAACTTTTTAAGCATCTTTCCTCTAATGGAGTAGATTTACAACTCGGAGAACTGAGACTAAATTCAGACACACATTATTTTAATGAGGTGGTGCTGTTTGGACTTCTCGCTCTAATAAGGAGTGTAGAGTATTGATCTTCCAACACCACCACTTGTTCTTGAATTCTCTGTGCATCCCTTTCGGAGCGAGGCACTGCTGATGGAATTTAGCTCGACAGAAAGTCAAGACCCCGAGTTGCATTAATAGAGCTACACATTTCTGCTCAAATGCCTGGGACATCCTACAAGATCACTACCTTATTTTAAAATATTTTAAATACATTTTAAAATTGTCAACAGAGTAAGGAGAACTTTTGTCTTATTGTAATGCTACTGTGTGTACGTTAGAGAGTTTCCTGATAACACCAGCCTAATGACCCCGTAAGCTGTAAGCTTCTTTTCCAATGTTGACCCCCACCATTCCCTCAGACCCTTAATTAAGGATCGTTACAAGTTTAATTTGCCTCCATTGACCTTTCATTGACAAGCCCAGTGCAGTGGGCTGAAGGTCAGAAGCAGCGGAAAGGTCAGGCTGACCGGGATGTCTTCTGGAGTCAGTGTGATTCCGCTTGAGGACGATCGTCAGCCTGCCAGCTGTGTGTCTGCAGTGGACCTGCCCTCAGTAGTGGCCGAATATTACATTACATTATTGTCATTTAGGAGATGCTGTTATCCAGAGAAACTTACATAGGTTACAGTTTTTACAAGTTATCCACTTATACAGCTGGATATTTACTGAGGCAATTGTGGGTTAAGGACCTTGCCCAAGGGTACAGCAGTGGTGCTCCGCGGGGAATTGAACCAGGAACCTTTCGGTTACGAGCCCTGCCCCTTACCACTGTACTACTCTGCTGCCCCATCATGTAGACCTGCTTGGAGAAAGCCTCTGCTTGAACACTGGGTAAAGAGCATTGCTTATTTTCATATCTGAGGTTTTTCCATTCGGTGCTGAGCACATTCACGTGCTCTGATGCACAGCCTGGGCAGGCAGCTTGTCCTAACGGACTGCTCTGTGTCACATGGTTATCTGCATCTGTGATGGGTGTAGCTGGTGCCCATTAAAATACTTTGCATCAACAGTGACAGCTGCTGATAAAATGGTCACAACAAGCGCATGTTCATGAAAGTGTCAGAGGCCATCGCAACATCTGATCCTGTTTTAAATGTCACATGCACAGTTCAAGTGAGCGACAGGACATTTCTACAGCACTGCACAGAAACACATTGTACATGTTTGTACTTAATGTTTCGGTCAAGGGGGCCCAAAGCGATTTCTCTTTGATATTTCACTAATTGATCTTCCTCCTCAGTTCTGATTAGTTTCACCATATAGTCCATCATGCACAAACTGAGATCATATCTTTCCCTGAGGCACCAAATCCCACCTCAAGAATCCACAATGTGGATTATGTGATCATAACGTTACACGGGTCAAAAGTACAGCAGGGCTGGATTTCAGTCAGAGGCCCTTGAGAGATGACTTCTGCTCAGAAACCAAACGTGCTGATGCCTGACCATATGTGCACGTTATTTCCCTCAAATGTGTGTCACACAGATTCTAAACAGCTCTGTGAAGCAGACAGGACCAGAGGGATGAACTGCATCACCTTAACTTTAACACTTCCTGATCGAGTCTGATAAATAAGTTACCGTTTTGCAATGCTAAATAAAAAAAACACTTCCTCAGGGTACCACTGTATGAGATTCTGGGAGATGGTCTTTTCCCCCACAGGTCTTCATGAAACCTCAGTTCACTGTTAATGCATGCAGCTTTAAATAATGATATGATTAACATGAAATTACAATGCAGTTCTCTGGTGGGAACATTAATCAGGCTCACTTAGAAACATTTAAATATTAAACTAAGGTTGTTGAACATTGTGGTTAAAAATGTAATCCTCGTACTTCAAACAAAGTGGTATGTGTGGCTGTGTCTTATGATGCCCCCGTCACACCACTGTCACGGCATTCAACTTAATTTGAATCTGAATGAATTAAGTCACTGTCAGGGGAAAGAGAATATAAATCCCAAAAATCCTTTAATCTCCCGCTTTATTTAAAGCTAAATTGCCATGCTATCCCATGATCAATAGACGAAATACATGAATTGAAATCAGAGATATGTACTGTATCATTTTCATTTATCGACATAAATCTAGGGATCTAGTATTTATTTAGGGTAAAATAATTTTAAATCTCTAGTGGGGCTGCCCTAATGAGCTTGCAGCCAGTTGATATGGACAGACACGCTCAACATTAATCAATCCTAGCAGTCTCACACTGAATTCCCTTTTAGTCTACATATTAATTCAGCTCTCAGAGAGCTGTCACTGAGCTGACACTGGCTCATTGGGGAGTGTGTTTTCCCTCGAAATTGAAATTGGGGAATATAATAAAACACAAGATTTTGAACATCTAATCTTTCACCTCATTGAGAGGGTTTTGGGAGAGATTACGAAATGTCAAGTGGGGAGCCAAACACCTCGCCTTACATCACGTCCCCGCACCAGGCTGAAGGGTGATTGGTCATTCAAAAACCAACACGTTATCTGTTCGCGGACAGAGGGGATTTTCGCTAAGTGCTGCTGTCGGGCTTTGCATTGGCTGTTTTTTAATGGGACGCATCTTGCTCGCTTTACCCTTTTAACATGCAAGTGCAGTAAAGAACCCTGTACGCTCATGAGCATGGCCTGATCTCATTCAAACATTTTACCATTTCCTACCACTTCTATCCAAACGCACATGTCAGGGAGCTGCGAACGCAGACGCTGCAGTGATATTCAGGCGTGAGAGCAGGCATGAGCTGAAGGGGGATTCAGAAGAGTGAACCTGGGCTGGGACAGCACCATGCAATCTCCATGAAGTGTGGCCTCCAGCCCCTGGTTTATATTGCTTCAACAAACCATAAAAGTGATTAATTTTCTCTGAAGAGCTGCTGGCTAATACAATAAAATAAACGGAACCAATCACGTTTTATTGCAATGCGTTTTATGGAGTTATCATTTAGACAGACTGGTGATAGCCGGGAGAGCCCTACATTGAAGTAATTGATGGTGATGGACACAGTAATATGTGTCACAATAATATCATAAATTGTGCCATGAATCGGTAAATAGACTTAAAGGATGGGTAGAATAAACAGTCAATTGCATTTCTAATATGACAACATGATTTCTAAATGTCATACTGCATGAGATTCTGTCATTATGTGTGAGCTTGGCCCCGCAGTATGTCGCTTCACACCTCTTTAGGATTGATGGTAATGTATTGGTCCTGCAGTAAGCCAAAGAGGCTTCATTCCCATTGAATAAGGTTACCTATGGTAATAATTTCTCTCATGACTTCTCCATTATGATGTATGATGATATGTATTATGATGTAACAGTAGCTTGTCAGTGTTGTTGTACACCGAACCACACCTTAACCATAATGGCAGGAAAGCATAAACTGAGACAAGAGGAAAATCGTATTTGCCAAAGCTATAGAGAATGTAATCTTATACATGCCCTGTGCATACAGAGGATTATTGGCAGATACCTTTCTCTGAGCACGTTCTCCTTTGCAAATACGGAGATGTTGTGACCTACTACTGCACATCTCTAGGGCTTTCTCCTTCCCCGAAAATAGCGAGTTGAAGGGCGTGCTTTGGGTCATAAATCCAAATGCATGATATGGATGGTTCTGGCGAAGCCAGGGCCAGAGAGGCACCTCTCCAGTGAATGCAAACCCAGAAGATGTCTCTCTTCATTACGATTTGACTGGCATTGAACTTATCACAGCCAGGTTTGGAAACCGGTACTGACCTGTGTCCCGACCCATGCTAGGGTCAAACATGATCACGTTCCTATCAAGCCTGACTTTCCTGAAGGAGAGGAACGTGCCTCAGTGCTTCTTCACCTACCCGGGGACTACCCAGATCTGAATTTAGACCTGCTTTCTACATAGCAAGACAGAAGTAACCTTTGCCCGAGAATCGAATTACTGCGCTGTTCAAAATGTATTTATTCTTCAGATTGCTTCTGCCTACTTTAGGAGACTAGATGATCCTCATGTGATACTGTAGTTGATTATTTGGTAATACTAGACAGCGTTTCTTTCAGAATATTAATCATTCTGTGAAATGGTGAAATAAGTATCAAGGTGAACGATGCCATGGGTGCAGACAGTATGATGTCACAGAATATTAATCGTATGGTTCAAATAGTTTTATGTTTTTCTTATTAGGGCGTATTATTGTTACTGTTTGTGCTCAGGGTTGTGCTCAGGGCTCAGGGTGACTTCTGGTCAGCAAAATTAACTTGTATTAGGGCTTTAGTGATGTCCCATATATACTCGCTGGTCTAGGAATGTTATTAGCCATGTCTGGCACTCTTTCTCATATAAATCAGATGAATGCACTTATGTTCTCCCACACTAAGTCACTCTGGATAAGAGCATCTGCTAAATGACTGTAATGCAATGTTACAGTGCTGGCTCATATATGCCCCTTGTTCATAAATTACAGAAAAATAGACAGACACACTCAACATTAACAAAAAGGCCTGGTACTCCTGAAATATCCTTGGGCACCATTTGATTGGTAATAAATTAAATGCCTTCTCAGGAAGGACATTTGTGACAATGTGTCATTTCATTTAGTTGATAAGACTTAAGTTTATGTGGCACTGTTAAATATAAGCATACACATTACTGTTGAAACCTCTTTTCAGAACAGAACATCCTATGAAGCTGGTTCACAAATTTAGACATAAAGTCATCTGCCTTCAATCAACATGATAATCCAAGGCGGGTTTTTTTTTTTCATTTCAATGAAACTAGTTTAAAATGATCAAAGCTATCTTATGCCGAGCATGTTAAATGCACTTTGTGTACATGTGTCTAACATTTTAACAGCAAATTAGATGGTGATCACCAGTTAGGGAAAAGGGGGTAAAAAAGAAGGAAAGTAAATGAAAGGAGAGACCTCGACAGCTTCGGTGTGAATTTATATGCAGATCCAAGGAACTGGCGTCCATCTTATCATAAATACACGGAAACACAGCAGCAGCTGCCTGGGCAGAATATATCACCACAGGCTGTCAGAAAGTGGGAGATGTGGAATGTATATGACAAATAATCACTGAGAATTTGGGCCAGTACGAACACTACTACAGTTTCAGGGATTTTAATTTAGGAAAAAAAAAATGTGTCTTCTTTATCAAATTTTAACAATGTGCACATAGTTCAGTATTCTAGTCAACCAACAAAATGGTACCATGGTTCAAACATGATGAGTAATGAGAGATGTGTAATGAGCCTGGTTGGGCAAACACTTGAATTAGTGAAGCTGGAAAGACTAAATTGTTCTTAAAAAAACAATTACTAAAGTTGGCCAGCTAAGTTATTACTTCCACTTCATGAAATCCCCCCCTGAACTCTTAATCCAATTAGAATTTTTTATTTGAGATGAATAAATGGGTCCTCAACTTGGCTCAAGCAGGAGTGCAGGCAGTGTTTCATTGAAAATGATTTTCATATTTCATAGATTCTCTATTTTGCCTCTCTGTCTTGAGTCTCAGTGATCACTTTTGTGAATTTCTTCAGATTCCTTTGCTGACATCTTCTACTATTGGACAGATTCATCCAGATGTAGGTGACCCCAGAATATCACAACTGTGCAAAGTGGGTCCTAATTTTGAGCAGGCAGCTTGTGGTATTCAGTGCAAAAACGTGCAAATGTGATTCTCATTAAATGATATGCAGTGAAAGGTGTCGGGCAGAAAACAGCACTCTGGCATGCAGCTTAAAGCGGGTGCCTACGGCAGCCATGCCCACTGTGCCAAGTGCTTTACACACTCGGCTCATTTTCAATAACAGAAGCCATTATATTACAGCATGTATACCCATGTTATCTGCAAAACTAATTCATGTTAGCTGCTCATTTTTAGTTTCACCTTTTATATCATAATATTTTTTTTATTCAAAAGACATGCAGTAGACATTCAAGTACACATAGCACATAAAAAGCAATTAGAAAAGCAAAAAACAATCAACATCTATATATTTTTTCAAAACATGTAGTGTAGAAATTTACACAATATTTATAAAGTTACCCAGAATACACCAATTTAGGAGTGGGCTAATCAAGTCCCCATTCCATGGCTTAATTTGTGATTTAATAAATCTCCATTTGTCTATTTTCTCATAAGAAGTTGTTTGATTGGCAGGCAATCATAATTCAGGTGCTGTGTCAAGGCAGTAAAGAGTGTTCAGTTTTCCAGTGAGATTAGGAAAGAGCAAGGCTCTGCATCACACACACGGATAAATAAAGGCCAAACATACAATGCAGGAATTGAACCTGCGCGTGTTGCTGCAAAGGCTAAAGCAGACATGCGAGGCATGCAGGAGAGCGCAGTTACACTGTTACAAACCTGCTGTGCATAAATCAGAAACGTCCTTTAACACAGAGGCTTCAGATGCTTCAGATCTCAGTGGAAGGCTATGTACGAGAAGAGACCAGTCACAGACAAGCCCTTTATAAATCACCCGCTGCGCTACAACAGATACTTCAGTGAGATACGGCTTTCATCTCTCTGTATATTATCACATGGATGTCATATGTGAATGCATTGTGCTTTCATTTGGTTCTACCTTCCAGTGACTTTTCTGTCCCAAGAACATATTGCTATTTCAAAACACCGACATGCATACAGCTGGGCTCCCCTCTGGATCTCCCTGAGGAGTGCTGGCTTCCATCAGCAACCAATGTTTATAAGCCCCAAATGACATGTCAGATAGCATTCAATCAGCGGGGACACATGCCCGAAACACTGACGTCAGAAACTCTTGACGAAATCTCACCATCAGCAAACTCTCTGGAAGTCACGTTCCTTAAAATGAATGCCTTATAAGGAATGCTTCTAAAATAAACTGTTCACAAGACAAAATACGTGCGGGGTCCAAACTGTCTCATTTCACAAGCCTATCAATGCAGTCACCTACCCCCAAATACACATCTTGGGTGAACCTGGGTGAACATCCATACAGCTATGTAATATTTCATTACATATTTCCTTATGATCACTACTGAATGTATACAGTTGTATCAGATTGGCTGAGTGCTTCTTGTTGTTCAGAATTGGTTTTTAGGTGGCTGCTTTGTTGCTGGTGTGTCAGTTGCTGTTCTGTACCAGTGCTCTTATTCTTGCAACATCTAGCAGTAGTAAGACAATATACTACTCCCAGTAGTATAAGTAACTGTAATCATAATACTATTGCTAATACTAATACTAATACTACTGCTAAAAAAAAAAATAATAATAATAATAATAATATAGACCTGCCATGCATATATGTTGATATTTTCTCACAGCTTATTCCTCATGAAAGGATGTATTTTATGTAGGTTTTCTCATGTGTCCAGCGCAGCCAGAGAGCTCAGTGATCATTTGCAACCTCTCGGAAGTGTCTTGGCATGTTCTTGGATGTGCAGCGAGACTTGCTTCAGTGAAACTCTGCTTGAGTTAATGCAGAGCTACAGTGGAAGAGGGAACCCCTGCAGTCAGACACGGATGAGAGTCCCTCTGCTCTTGTTCCGAAGAGAACTGATGACAGTTGGCAGTTATTTGAGCGTAGCGGGACAAGGCTTTTTTTCCCTTCACTAACTTGTCTAATTAGTTAATTAGCTTTGAATTTAGATGTGAAACAGTCAAGGATGATATGATGAAGGGACTGACTTATTCTTTGCAGTCTGTTCAAGAAATTAATGTCAGTTGTTTGGCAGCCCAACCTAAATTTGAGCATTACATCATGTGCACACTACAGCGTCACTATTAATGTTAAACAGCTTAGGTACATCTTTACAGATCATCAGGAAATGTGAATACCAGCTGCAGTACACCTTTATAAGCCTTCACAGCAGTACTCATTGACTTTTGTAATGTTCACAACTGCATGTGATAAATTTATAAGCCTTGAAAAACTGTGTATGATAACAGTACATGCATAATGCATGATATTGCGGTTATGAACCAGTGTTGTCACAGACTGTAAGGTAAGAGGGACTCATATCCATAGCAAGTTACAGACAGGTGCATGTAGAAGGTAGGACTTCCGGCTGACCATTGGTGGTTACATTACAACCCATGGATAAACAAAACACAACGCATTTACATTCGCCCCAAAAAATTAAAAAGAACTAAACAGCCTTCTTACTGACTGGTTTTCGGATCAGGGTCAGGATCATGCAGCTACCTCGCTATTCATAAATACATGCACTTATTCATATATACAGCGTTTGCTAAATTACTGAACTGTAACTGAAAAGGTCTTTGTGCAATTTATTGTATTGTGCACACACATAGTACAGTTTTCACCTTTGGGAACAGGGTCCGGTAGGGGCCTGCTCATAGAGAGCATTGACTGGAGCCAGGAACAGGTCACAATGGCATTGTTTAACCACATTATAACAGACAGATTCAATCACTGAAATGACCGTTAAAATGCAGTTTTGTTTAAATTTTTCCGACCCACCCACAGGAGTATTTCAGTAACACTCCCTTGTGTTTTTGAGTGTTCCTACATGTTTTCTCACTGAGGTGTGCCCAGGATAGGTTTGCCTTTTTCAGTCTGGCTAACCGTGCGTGTAGAGAGCTAGACTGTTGAACATAACAAGAGGTTGGCTTATGGCTCAAAGAGGCAGTATTACAAGAGAAGATGAGTCATCAGCTCAAAAAGAACCCACCAAGGAGAAGGGAAACTAATAGCTGTCACACACTTTGAGAGTTGCGCCACTGTCTGGAGTGTCCCCAGTGACTTCATAAACACTGATCATTAAAATTAGTCTAAATTATGCTTCAATTTGGTGGAGAAAGTAATGTCTCTGATGGAGTACACTGTTGACATGGTTGTTCAAGCTCGATGTGACAGATTGCAAATGAATTCCAATTCTTGTTCTCCCAAATGTATAATCAGGACAAGCAAAAGCCAAACATGTAGAAAGATTAAACTGTCTGGAGTCTGACTATGTACTATAAAAATGTTAAAGCAAGATTTTTATCACTGCCCAATGCAAACCCTCAGATTTAAAGTGTGAATATGAATGGTGCCCTCTGCGCACCTAAAACCGAAACGCAGAAAAACACAAGTTTGTTTGGCTGTTAGTCTGCTACTGTGGCAATGTCACTGCTGAAGGTTTAAATATTTATCACCACTGTCTGTTAATTAAAACAGAAAGGGGTTTCGAATGCCCCCAAGTCAAATCCATTTTACTGAACTTCTGCCAGCATTAACGCATCTGTCAGTCAACAGGGGCTGGGAGCGTTGCGGATGCCGCGCGCTTTTCCCCCTGGATATAATTGCCTTTTGTTGAAAACACAAACCTGATTTTTACCTCATGCAAGCTGGGTTACATTCTTTCTCCACATATTCAGGAGGGAAATAATTACAGTAATTAAGACTGAATAAACTGGGAATGGATTGGGCCGTTCCTGCGTGTATGAACACCTTGGACATTATGCTTCAGATGCGAAGGCAAACTGATTTTTCTGGGGACGTTTTGCATTATTCTACCTTCCCTGGGAGAGGAACAGACAGCATGCATAATCACTTGTGCTAAATTGTGATGCCTTTCTTGAAATTTTAAATACTTTGTACTTATGATGCTATCACTGCAATGCCCATTGTTCTTCTGAGCAGTGTCTTATTAACTAATGCAAGGACATGACACTGTGAGTCCGACGGTAACTGAAATGAGCAGAAAATCGATTAGCCCCTTCGAATGACCTTGAGACCGAGGGTGCTGCTCTTACTTGTACTGTTGTCGTTTCCACTGGACATGCCCTCAGGTGGACACCTGCCCGTTGCCATGGTTTCCAGCCTGTCAGATTGATTGCTTCCTGTCCGCTGCCATGCCTGTTCCCTGAGGTTCCATTCTCCTGCGCTGATTTTACCTGTCTGAATCCCCCCCACCCCCCCACCCCCCTTTTGCATGTCAGTAGTAACAGTTGTCTTCCCTCTCTGACTGACAATCACCTTACATTACAAACATTTAGCAGATGCTCTTATCCACAGCAACTTACATAGGTTACAGTTTTATGCATTTATACAGCTGGGTATTTACTGAGGCAATTCTGGGTTAAGTACCTTGCCCAAGGGTATAGAAGCTGTGCCCTCAGCGGGGAATTGAACCAGCAACCTTTCAGTTATAAGCCCTGCTCCTTACCACTATGCCACACTGCCACACCCACCCACAATACAAGCCGTCATGTAAACTTTGTGTCCAAGTATCAACTGGCAGTTGATAATTATAATTACTGCAGCAGGAGTTTTGGCTCCCTGTCCTCAGTCATGCTGAACTCGCTCTGTTCAACTGCTGGTCACTGAATAATAAAGTGCTACTGTTTCGTCCCTGATAGAAATATTGTTATTCTCCAGTGAACTGAGATCTGGCATCAACCCATTAAATACATTTTTCCAAATCAGAGTGGGGTCTTGCTGTGCTGTGCTGCGCTGCTCTGATTATAAACTCAGAATGTGAACCCGGCTAAATGCCACCTTTTTTGAATATGTTTGCAATTAAAATAACGCTGGTCCTCTTTATCCTACTCTGCCACCCCCCCTCCCCCAAACCGAGCTCTGTTTTTATGCCAGAGCTAAATGAGCTGCTTACATCTGCTCACTCTGTGTTCTTCTCTGGGGCCATTTTTAAATTTGAGCGGTAGGGACAAAGTGCAAATTTAACATACATGCTGATGTGCTCCCTGCATTGTAACAGAGTTAGGTCATGAGCTTCTTTTCATCTGCAGTTATGAAATATTCAACTGCGTTTGAATATTCACACTGACTCCGGTAACTATACATTTGGTGCTGATTTTAAGCCTGTCATATACTGGTTTAATTTATGCAGCATAGATTGTCATTGTTATATTATATTGTATTATTATTTTGGTCACATACTTGACCTTATCTGTTCAACTGCTCTGGAAGTAGCTCATGTAAGTGTCAGTTGTACATTTAGCATGGAAATGGCCTTAATGTGTGCAAAGTTTAGGTCATTAAAAATTGGAAAATATAACATTACACAAGGCTCAGATTGAAAACTCTGAATGCAAAGAAAATAATGGGATTTGGAATTTTAAAATGAGTACCATGTCACATGTATTCATTGCTCCGCTGGGTTATGTTGACCCCAATGTACAGTACATCAGACGACGGATGGCACTATTTTCCTAGAATGGAATAGGTCAGTACAAACAGCAACAATAAGTAAGGAAAAGGATATCATAAAAACATGATTTTTGTCATATTCAAAGTGAACAGAATATATTCAGCTGGAGACAATGACTCGTTTGTTAAATACAACATTGCCTGTGTGCCTGTGTTTTAACTTTGAAAATGTTCAAATGATCCCTGCCCCAAGATGTCAGCTGGGAACAAAGATCAACATAGGGTCAAATCATGCCTTAAATATAAACTGCACACACAGTACAAATCAGGTCTGGAAACGGGCATTACAGGCAATCTTTTCATGTTGTGTAACTGTCCTATATGTGGTCAGTTTGGGATTTGGTGTTGTTTATTGGACTATTTTTGGATATACTGATGTACACAACATTGTGAGGTCAGAGTTGCGTAGTTTTAGGGTTTGCTTCATTTAAAGACGTAGATTGCGACATCTGCGTGCTTCTTCCCCCAGCGGGTGCGAAGTTTTGAAGTAAAAACAAGGTTTTCTGCATCAAAAGTTAACTCAGAAGCGGAACTGGGAATAAATTAAATCTACTGCTGTGTACTGTAGCTGAGATCTCCCATCTGCCAAGCTGGAAGACAGAAGTAGCCTGACCATCTGTGAGAGTGCTGTTCTTACACATTCAGGGGAGAAAAAAAATCCTGTCACGATATTTTCCAAGAGAGCACTGAAAATTCTTGTGTTTATTGTTATAAACGGTATCACCATGCATGTTGCACTAAAGGGAGATCTAAGTTATTATTGCCAGGACTTGTTAAAATTAAACTGTATGTACCCTATATGATTATGTAAATGTGCTGTCACTTGTGCTGTAAATAACCACTTGCAGTCAGTGACAGGAGAGCGAGGTGTCCCTCTTGTTGAGGGGGTTTGTAGGAGAAATAAATAATTAGAGAAACGACTAGAGGAAATGAGCAGTGTATGGCATGATAGAGCCGTAAAATGCTTTATACTCCACAGCTGAAGAGAGTGTCCAGTACCCTCAGACGAGGACTGTATGCAGTCCAAGTACAGGACATCTTTAGCTCTGGATAGTGGTGCATCGAGTCAGTCAGCTGTGCAACTCGTAGACCCCTGAACCAGGCAATTCTGTTTGTTGTTAGATGAAGTTATGGCTGCATCAGGCATTTAGCCATAAACCGATGAGCCAAAACATTATGACCACCTGCCTAATATGCTGTTGGTCCTCTGTGTGCCGCCAAAACAGCACTGACACGCCGAGGCATGGACTCTACAAGACCCCTGAAGGTGTCCTGTGGTATCAGGCACCACAATATTAGCAGCAGATCCATCTAGTCCTGTAAGTTGCGAGGTGGAGCCGCCGTGGATCGAACTTGTCGGTCCAGCACATCCCACAGATGCTCAATCGGATTGAGATCTGGAGAACTTGGAGGCCAGGGAAACACCTTGAACACTTCATCATGCTCCTCAAACCATTCCCGAACAATGTGTGCAGTGTGGCAGGACGCATTCTGCTGAAAGGGGCCACTACCATCAGGGAATACCATTGCCATGAAGGGGTGTACCTGGTCTGCAACGATGTTTAGGTAGGTGGCACGTGTCAAATTGACGTCCACATGAATGGCCGGGCCCAGGGCCGGACAGTGCATCCCGGTGCCCTCAGTTCCCCATGTAAACGGTACACATGTACATGGCCACCCATCCAACACATTGACTACGAGAACTGATTGCTCACTTACCATCTGATCTACCCAGACCTTGACATGTGCCCTTGTTTGGAGATGATCAACGTTATTCAGTTCACCTGTGAGTGGTCATAATGTTTTGGCTCATCAGTGTATATAGCTACTATCTATAAAACTCCACGCTGAATTCCATATTCCATACATGTGAAATCATATCATGTTGAATGTATTTATGTATTAATTTTACTAGACAACTTCGACATCTGAGATCCAGCTCCTCCAGCAAATTTCTCAAAAGTGTATTATTTGCTCATAAATACAATAAATACACAAGCGGGCAGGTTGTACAGCATGATGTATATCACACCCACACAGGGTAAGAGAGTTCCCCACACCCCCTGACCCTCCACAGGACTCCAGCTGCAGGCTCCAGCCCTGATTATTCACAGTGTGCACCGTAATTACTGCCGTGACATTTCCTTTTAATTAGGTTACCAACGAGTGCTTCAAAGGATCATTGTTGCAAAGGTCATTTCTGGCTGAAGTCACAATCTAACATGCTTGTATTTCAGCCCAGAAAGTAATTGATTAGATTGGCAGTCCTGAAGGTGGATGCAAATTGCTTTGGCGATCCAACCAATACTGTAAAATATTTTACAAGCTCCTTTGCATGTTAAATTACCGAGGCCAAGCAGAAGCTATTAATAGTGCCCAAGGAAATCAATGACCGTAGTAAGGGGTATGTCAGAGTTTAATTAACATGTCACCTTTCTGTGAGCTAATCTCACTGTCAAAAGCTGATTTTCACATGAAAAATTATGTATGCATGGGGTATGCATTTAGCCTTACCTTCACATCTACATTTGCCCATAAATGATTTTCCTCTGTTTACGTTCACCTGTTCACCAATGAAAAATGTAATCTGCATACATTTGCACATAATTTTCTCATTATATTGGCAGCGTATCTTTGAGGCTTTTTTCCCCCTCACCTTTTTAATTCCATTCCAATCAAGTCATCTTTTAATGATGCTGGTTAGTGCATGTCTGCTTCGATGGACCATGTGTAGCGATACATTCTTCTCACTTGTTGAGATTTTTATTAAAAGCTGAAGTGTGTTCTACCCTAATGGGATACTCAATAATAACCCACATTTTAATACTTAAAAAAAAAAAGAGAAATACTAATTTCTTCATGTCGGCTCTCCCCATAACATATATCATAATCAATTTCATGAAGCTTACAAATGTATGGAACATCTGCATGTGAATGGCTTTACTAATTTATAATGTATTCATAATCAGTGGTAGTGCTCTGTGGTGGATGATATTGACATATGGCATGCAATAGAAAAAATACAAGATGCACTTTAAAAACAAACCATGTCATTGTATCAGCCATTTGGAAGAACAACATGTGCTTCTAACTGCTTCATCAGACTCACCCTCAAAGCTCAATTCAAGCTTTGCATGCTTTACGAAGCCCTTATGCAGTTACACTATGAAGTTACAACACAGTCAGTAAATTACACAAAATATATAATACAGTATATATATTAGTATATTATACTAATAGTATATTATATTACATATAATACAGTATATTATATTACATATAATACAGCCCCTCAGACACACCGTGACTATTTATTAATGATACATACGCAGGAGGTAAAAATGAACCGAAGTAAATGTACATTAGAGTGAGGATTTGGTGGGGAGCACCACCGCTGTTTTATGGAAGTATTGCTTTATGCTGTTGTTTGTTTGTTTCTTTTTTCCTGTGGTCTCGTTATGTCGGCTGGCTCCCTGGGCCGGAAACAGAGCCGATGCTATCACTCTCTGTTCATGCCTGTCTTAATGCTGTGCTTCATTGTCGTTTAGATGTGAATGAAACACCCAGTTGTAAAAAGCCAGCAGGCAGCTGGGCCTTCATTAGCGATTATCTCTGAATCTGCGAAATCAATCAGAGGCGTGCAGCAGTTTCTGTTGCTTTAAGCAGTGTGTGGGGAAATTAAACAACACCTCCAACTGTGATGGGGACTGGGCATAACCGTCATAATTCAGGAACAAGGCAGAGTTACATCATTAAGACATTACACTTACAGGCACGAGCAACCTCCTGGTGCTAAACTGTGTGTTTACAGTCCAGATGTAGACAAGAGCAAGGGAAAATATGAAGGCTTATATACTTATATGTTTAAAATGTGGTTGTGATATTTATACATGCGTTCACTGACCACAGTACCACGGCTCCTGGCTGTCACTACTGGTGACAGTATAATTATCCATATTTTATACAGTAGGTACTGTGTCAGGTCTGCTGCATGCTTTCCTCTTTAAAATGAACATGGTGGTAAGAATGGGAATATGCTTTTTGTCAGGGGACTGTGAATTATTTTCATTTTAAATGGCTGAGGTGAGTTACTCACTGTACAGAGCTTTCACTTCGCTGGCATAAAAGCCTATACAAACACTGTACCTCTGTATTGTATTTTTGCAAGGTTATCTTTTTCAAGGTCTGTTCTTGCTCTATAATGTATCCCAAGGCCTTCATGCATTCATTATACCCCAGTATGATCGCAACAGCTGTAAACTGCAGTATCACCATCCTGAATGCATTATCAGGAATGTCTGGGCTCACTTAAAAGCCATTCAGGTATTAAATTATGAATAACTCTGCTTTTTCGAAACGATTCCTCTGATATGGCTTTTGTAAGCGTTCGTCTCTCTTTATACTCCTTTTTCTGCCTGACAGTCATATCCGTGAGCAGAATAAGCCCACAAGCTCACTAAGGAAAAGTCTTACGCAAGCTAACGTCAGCAGACCGACCAAAAGGCGTCTATCTAAAGGAGTCTATGTGAGCTGGACTACCGCTAACTGAAAGTAATGGAGGAAATCCAAAGGCATATTGTGTGACAGAACCCTGTTTTCAGCATTTTTCTGACCCCTCCACACTGACCGTGTGTTTCTCATGCCCAACATGTACTACATATTCAGTAGTGTGGCGTACTGGTAAGGCACAGGGCGTATAACTGAAAGGCTGCTGGTTTGATTCCCTGCAATGACTGGGTAACATACACCCTATAGCTGGAAGGATGTTAGCAGTTATAGCACAGATCTTATAATGACATCTGTGCATGTTAGATGGCATAGCACAGCTGTATGCTGTAAGACTACAGTAAGTCTTTTTGGATTGTGTGTATGTACCCTTTGCCAATATTATCAGAATGTATGTTCTGTTATGGTGTTACAATTTCTTAACGGTCAGGGTGTTAAAGTTGCTATGTAACGTTTTTACATGTACTGTTGCTTCGGGTGAAAGGTGCATCCTCTTAATTAATTAGCAAATTAATTCAGCTGCTGGATGGCTTGATCTAGGGTGTTACCTAGCAACCAGGGAACTGTTGTTTGCCTGGGATGGTTCACCTGCAGTCTAGCATGTGAGGACCGCTGCTGGGTTTTGTTCAGGTGTAACTCTTTCTTTGGTTTTACTTTCTTTCCAAAATTATTTTTATTCTCATTGCCCCCCCCCCCCCCCCCATGTACCGTTTTACTGCAGGTAGGGGCTCAACTTTCTTTTTTGTTAAATTTCTTTGTTGATTTTTCACTCCAGCTGCTTAACAACAGACTGATCATTTAAATCAGCTGTGTTGGAGCAGGGAGAGATCTAAAACATGCAGGGCAGGGGGTCCTCCAGGAGAGGGTTGGGAAATGCTGACATATTTAATTGCTGTATGGCTGGAGTTCAGTAGTAGTTCTTCCCAAAACGATAATACTGCACCATCTTTCAGGACTGTGTTTGTAGCAGTAGCTTTGACTGTGGACCTAAATGTCCCCACTGCATCCACACACCACTGCGTTTCCACGGCTCTCTCTGCTTCCATTTTAACCAGTTTCTCTTACCCAGCTGGGAGTAACTGAACATATATGAATTTCTACAGCCTCCCACTCAAGCTGACATCTACTAGTAATGAAGAGGTTTGGAGAGAAGCGCTATTTCATTAAGTTCTCAACTGACTGTAAATTAGGCCATCACACCATACGATATCATACATGGAAAATGTAACATTTGCTTATCTAATTTCACCATAATTGATACTAATGAATTGCAGATTAATAGACAATTAAGAGTGATTTTTTTTTTGTACATAGACAATATGGCTATTCTTCTTCTCTGTGGATGAAGATTTACTGTTATCCATTCATAAGATCGTTTGTGTGTATGTGTGAGTGAGTGAATGAGTGTGTGCATTGTATGCGAGATAGACCAAAGATAAACCAAAAATTACACAGCATTTGCTCTGTGTTAAAGATTTGGTTTCATGTTGAGTCCCTGGAACCAACCACCAAAGTGATTTTTTATTTTGGCTCTACTGCCAATTAATCTCGGGAATCACAAGCCCATCTCACATGAATAATAAAGCCTACACCATCTCTGCCTCAGTGTTTAAGCAATAAGCAGAAACATTTTTCTTCTAGTAACAAAGCCTTAGGCAAGATGCTGCATGCTAGATTTCCGCCACCGCTATATACTGTTAAACAATATTAGCCTGTGGTTGAATGAACAAATTGCTTTAAAACCCCAAAGACTCTGCACACGGAGGTTTTGAGGAAAACGCATCCGCACAGATCACCGTTTCTGCGTGCGCCTCGTCCTTCATGGACTGTATAAATCAGCATGGCACATGCCGTGTGCTTTCGGCAAAGAGGAAACGGCTGTGCGGGCATGCGGCTGCTTTAGCCTGTTATTCAGGCCTGTTGGAAAAGGGCACATGTGAGGATTACCAGCTGCCTCTGATGGGGACATTTTTTATACATTTTATATATATATGTGTGTGTGTGTGTGTTTGTGTCAGCTGACAAGTACCAAGTGTTAGGTGTCTGTCACATACATTACAGACACTGATTTTAACACAGCTGAATTTTCAAAATTTGTGGAAAACAGTCCCTTAGTGCTTGATGTTTTCTCCAAAATAAGGCTTCTCTGCAGGGGAGGTAGGCCTCTCCTTTTTGGGGCTGCTCAGGTCAGATACACTGGGAAGGGTACTTGGGGTTTGGGGATATTCAGTATTATTAATTATAAAATGTACTGTGTCCTGTACTCAAAAAGATCAAAAGCATCAGTTGAAGCGAGACGTTGCTTTTGTGGGCATATATCAGTTACCATCACTCACAAACTAGCACTACAGAACACATCATAACAGACATCCTTCTCTATCTCCTGATTGGTTGCTTGGCATTATGGGGCATTTGAAGCATGATGGGAGGGCCAAAACACCATCCCAGTGCCCATTTCTGGCGCCCAAAATCAAAGTGAGGTCTGACATCAAAATGACAGGGGCTTCAAGCTGCAACACAGGGCTCCAATTGGAAATCAATGACTTCTGGTGCGAAGCAAAGCTTGCAGAAGGTACATGTGATCACATCTTTAGAGCTCTCCCTTCAAACTGCTGCTGATTATCATTTCCACAGGGCCCCCTGATGCTGGATAATACATAAGCTTACATGCATTACTGGAGAAGGTCAATGTGCAGAAAGGGATTGTAAGGACATTCTCTCTAATTTAAGTACACACAAGATAATATGCTGATATTTCTATATAGATATTACACTAAAATATGTAGTTCAGACTGATCTTGTAGTTAAAGCAGTCTCTCTCATTCAAAATATCACTGTAATTAGAAAAATCTATTATTTTAATTACTTATATGATTGTTTGTAAAATCATGCCAGATTTTTCATACTTTGTAAAGAATGAAGAATGATTGCTTTGTTCCCTCACAAAACTGATGGCCCATTTTTTAAATCATCATTCCCTGCAATGAATTAAAATACACAGTGATGAAAAGTAATCAAACAGATCTGAGTGTTTTTACCTGAATGTATCAGCAAATTAGACTAAGGAGGTTTGGATCCTTCCTCAAATGTTTACCAAAAGTGTAAGGAATAATTCAAAGACTAAATTAAATGAACATTTGTACCATCAACAGCCTTTCCGTTTATATTACAGCTGACGTGGCAGTAGGGCTAATACTTCCAGGAGGGAAAGTGATTGTTAGCAGCCATTTCTGCTGTATCTTCCAACTGTTTCAGCTAAGCTGTGAATATAAAATATTCCACAAATAGCCAGCTGCGCTGTTTTATGCAGCGTGAAGCTCTATAGGAGACAACAGATGCTTTGTTTAGCAGAAACACATTATGAATTTAAAGGCCATAAATAAGCAGGAGGTATTTAAATGATGTAGTGTGTTGCCTGTCACTATGCATTAGAAACCCTTGAAAGAGAGGGCAATTTACTTCTAAATTTATAATTAATCTTACTCCCACATATATTGTGCCACAGATAGAATTTCTCAGATTCATGCCTAGAACTAGCAGCATTCCTCTGATGTGTGATGAGGAAGTGGTTTTGCAGTGGTTAACACTAAATGATTCAGTCATGGTTAAGATGCAACCACATGCAATCATGCCTGTTGCTACTGACAATTTCCTTGTCAAATTTGGTCTTTAAATGAATGGCAAAGATAGCAATGGCAGCAGCCCAATGAGATACAATAAAAAGGTGAAACCGCAATGGCCAAAAAGCAAACAATATCATTTTACTGGTCTTATTGAAGAGTCATACACAGTCATACATGTGTACACATTTTATGTATTGACCAATTAATGAAATGATCATTCCTGACTAATCATGATACACTCCAAGGACTTTGCCTGCTGCACAAGTGCCACATGACCAGCTTCATGAGGGCTGTGATTGGACACATATATGTGTAAGTCATGGAAATGGAGATGACATTGTGGTCTGTGTACTTGTGACTGCTAAGGACCAGATCAAATCATGGGTGGGGGTGCAAATCCAGCAACAGAAATGCATGGTGTGTAAAAATGTAAGCTATGCATACACATCGGCCATGCAAATAGTCATTTATAGTTTTCCTCAGTTATTTACAGTTATTTTAAAACATAAAATAAAAATGTATCACAAATAGTTGTTTTTGCAGCACATTTTCCATGGTACTCTTTTGTACGTTTTTTTCCATCCATAAATCCATAAATATGCTCCAGTAGCTGACATATTATAATGTTATGAACGCATGATTTATCTGCTAGTGTGTTGGACATCTGTTCACATTTAACAGGGATTCAGCTATAATGAAATCCCGTGACATTCCCAGGAAGCACTGATTGTCTAAAACCTCCCATTTACTGCACTGTGATAAATCTGAAGCTATTTTCCATGTAGCATACATCCTTTTGAAGCTGTCAGGCCATATGTTCATCATTTTAATGTCGATGAACTGTCGTGGATTTTTGAAATGAGTTAGTGCTGTTGGGTGCTTGTCAGTGCCATTAAGAATGGCATGAGGCTGCACATGTCCCCTATTGTCCTTAAGCTCTAGAGCATCTATTCAGGCACTCACATGCCTTGGCTATTGCTGAATAGCAGCTTTGCCATGTTATGTTGTAGGGACTGCAGCGGTTTTCAAATACAACATGTACAGGGTTTATACACAATGCACTGCATCGCACTGATTTAGCTTTTTTAGCTGCTGTATCTGCTAAGCTGCAGGCACATGCCTGGGCTGGATAAGGCTGTTAGACAGTGTCATCGACTCCTGCTTCTGGAGACCTTGAGGATCTTTTCAACCAGCTGCTGATAACAGACTCAAATTCTGATCCAGCTGGTAGAGCCAGCCACATCAGTGACAGCATACACGTTTAGACTCCGAATGCTTTCAGTAGGGTAATGTTGCCAGGATCAAGGATGAAATCAAGGATGGTGGAGCCAATCAGCTGACAGCAATAACACTTGGCAGTGCCTAGCAACCCAGAGAATTCCCTGCCTGAAGTAGCCTCACTCCATCTGGATAATTCCCTCCCTTTGGGGTGGTTAAAGAGAAGGGGATCCTTGGATCCTCCAAGAGCACATTTGGCTCTAAAAGTTTCGATGAAGTCATGCGTTTACCCTAATCATTAATCCTTTTCATTGTTTTTATGGATTTCTCAAACGATTTCTAATCATTAGTATTAAGTGTACGGGATTTTGCATTGCTCTCGTTTTATTTTCCATGCATAAGGTCATATTTTGCCATTTATGATGCAGGAGTACGCCCATGTGAATGAATTCTGTCATAAATATGGATGACACACTAAGGGCTGAACGTCTTGTTCTTATGTTCTTTTCCCAACCACTGTCCTTCACTTGGTCACGTTATTGATCTCTAATGCAGAACTGCAGTCTGGAATTGCAACTGTGTTGGGAGTCTTGAGGCTTGACGCATGAGATACTTTATGCTCTCCTTGTGTCCATGGCAACAAACTCCATTTTATAATCCACTACAAATATGAGAGCAAAATACTGTAAACACTGGTTTTACACCATGCACTTTGGTTTTGTGTAAAGGGTTAAGGGATGATTATACTTAAAACTGCTCACTGAACACTGTTGCAATGGACATTCTTGTTACAATTTCTATTCTACTAACATTTTCAAAGTATTATTACATTGGAAATTTAGGCAACAGAGACTATACAACAGACTATTGTAAGAAATCCATTACATCATTTATGGATTGAAAGGACTGTTCTGTGTGTTGATTCTTTTAAACGGGATGATAAATTCATGACTGCATTGTGTGTTCTAAAGTTGATGAAAGTTGAGTAGTTACCATCTCAAAATCCATGATAATTTAATTATCAACCCTTCATGTCTGGAGAAATGGGTGACATGCTGACAGGGTCTTTATGAAGAAATGCGACCGTCATCAAATCAGGGGCTGAGAGAGAAAAAAAAGTCTGTGGGACTCTATTAGATTTTAGTCCATTAATTGATTATTCTACCATCATTCTACTAATCAAAATACCAGGATAGTATGCAAAGAGAGCCTAACATGAATCTATTGAAAACTTTATGGAATAATCTTTGTTGTTTAATCACCTTAAAATAAACCATGGTCTGCTGGTTTAGTTGAGAGAATGGAATTTATTTGATCATGTGAAACCTGTTTACTTCAGTCAAGCTAGGTAGCTAGATACTGAAATTCATTACCTGTGCAACAGGACTTTCCCCACCAGCTGTCCCTAAAGTAATTAATCTTCCTGAAATTAAAATAAGAGGGAAAGGCCCTAACACGTCTTCTGTGATTTAACCCCTGTCTGCTGCACAATACTATTTTTATTTTTTTCAATTAGTACTTGAACCAGGCAGGAGCCCTTGAGGAAGCTAGCCTCATTTTACTGTCAGGTTATACAGAACAAGATGCACAGAACAAACCTTAATATATTCAAAGAGGAAAAGATAACCTTCTAGTACAAAAAGCACCACACAAAGGAGTTACCTGCACATTCATCTGTAATAGAAGCTGGTAAAGGACTATATGCTTTGATTGTCAGCTTTGAATGATTAAAATATTAATATATTAATATTACTAATGGTAGGCTGTCTTTTAAAAATGTGTGGTGTAACTTTGTGTTTGTGTATCCGTATGTATTTGTGTGGGGGGGGGGGGGGGGGGGGGGGTAGGTGCTATGAGAGATTAGACTTGAATATCTGGATTCCTAACAGTGTACTGATCTGTCTTTATTTTATGAATGAGCAATCTCTCAGTTATGGGCCATGACATGACATCAACAGTTTATTTTGTGGAGTCTTTCCAAAGTGTCACTTTAATGATCGTATAAGGCAAGCTGGTGTCCGTGATAATTACTTTGGAGATATTGTCTTGTTATGCACCAAATGCTTCTTAGTTTAGTGCGACAGCACCTTAATTATAACCCACTCAAGGGAGTGCCCAAGTGGTCCTTGCCCACAGAATGATTGACAGATAAATTAATATTGCCAGGCCCTGGAGGTGGATAATACATTCTACTTTATGCCACTGTTACTTGTTTCAAGGACAATTTGCCCCCTGCGAGTTTCATTGATGTTTCATATTATCACTGTGTAAGTGCACTGTGTCACAGCAACAGCCAGAGGAGAGGGGAAACTGCAGGAGTCCAGAGATTTTGCATTATTTCCATGAAGTTATTTTCTTTCATTTGTGCTCAATATTCTCAATATTTTTTCATTGTCAAAGATTTAAGAGATATCACACTGGTAACACTGAATTCATCCCAGCATTGCTGAGGCTGGCAGTGGGTCGAAACAAAGAGAGGCTGAGATACTGTACGAGTAATGTATATCAACTTCTATTAATATCACACAAAATGATAATCTAAATCCATGCAACACTGTCATTTAAAGCCCCCGCAGTCAAAATAATTATTTCTTATTTATTAATTATTTCTGCCAGGCCAGAAGGTGAATGAAACTTCCTGCTGGGTGTGAGTACAGTTTGACTCTGAAGTGAAGTCTATGTTTTTGCATCAGTCTTGAGGAGAAGAAGTAGGTACTGATGGCCTGGTATTACATTCAACAGATTCTCAATAACATGACATACTCTGCAGCAGTGTACCCATCCCTACAGTGCCTGATGTATAGTACTGCCAAAATAGGACCATCTCCTCCTCAAATATTCTTTCCACAAAAGTGGCATTTCAAATCACTATATTATGGCTTTATTTTGCATCTCAACTTGACTATCTGCAGTGGAGTTGAGATGTAAGTTAACTTAAGCAGTTAAGCAATCTAACAATGTAATATTCCCTAAGTTGCCATCTAATTGAGGATTTCATGTTTCCCACAATCATGAAAATGCCACGATGAAATTCTATAGTGCATAACTCATATGGCTACTACATACAGGACTTTTTTTTAAATTTCTGCCATAATTAAAGCAGAGGTTATAAGGGCTCCCTCATTCGGCCATCCTCCCAGTGAATGTGTGTTCTGGTGTTCTCCTCTGAACCTCTCTAATGGGGCAGGTTGCTGGAGGAAGAGAGCTTGGTGGGGAAGGGAGTGGTCTTGGAGATAGAATGGGAGGTGTTAACATCTGGTGCTTTACCTTTTGCAAGTATGAGGGAATAGTTCTCTCTTTTCTGATTATTTTTATTCATTTTATTTTTGTCTAGCATTACCTGTAGAGCGTGTTAATGCTCTCCTGCGATGGAGTGTGGAACTACCGTGCAAAACTGACACCGCTGAAACATTCCCCATGTAATGAGGCTCTCACTTCCTCTCAGCAGTACAGCAAACCCCATGTCTGTGGAATGTTCTAAGTGGCCACAGATTAATGGAAGAGGCCGTATATTACATTAACCTTACAGTTAATTGAATGCCTTAAACTGGCTGGAAAACAAATTTGCACATGTGTAGAGTGTAAACAGGCCTTTGACTGCCAGCGCTTTCTGTCCTGTATCTCACACTCTGAGCCCACCCAGATAACAGCACATCCAGCTCCTTCAGCCATTATTTCCCACAGTCAATGGAAACATTTTACTGTCCCCATGAATCCGCATTACTGTTGTGTAAATTGTGCATTCATAATCACCATACATTGAACATTTGCAAATGAGGGCTGCGGTAGATTTACTCTTTTCAAATGGCGTTCATTGCTTTTATAAATCATCCTACAGCTTTCCTCCAAGCTTAACTGAATGCAATTAAATGTCTGCGGATGGAAAAAATGAAAGCAATAATTCCAGGAAGATTCTCACTGCTCTCTGTCTATCAGTTCACAATCCAGGCACTGTCGGGGATTGTGCTACTTAATGCAAGACTGGAACTATAATGATGAACACTTACTACAGCCAAACCACGAGGCGGGAAACCTCAGTTCCTTACAATGGTATATGACCTGACTGAGTCACACTTACGTAAGTTAAAATTGAATCATTCTGAGAGAAATCACTTCCTATAACTAAGAATGAGGGAATATCATTCCTGATGGGTGTGGTGAGAGTGGGCAGAGATAGGGAGGGAGATGAGATCTGATATTGTGAACATCTACGTCATTACACAAGCCGTCTAGTTATAACTAAGGCTAAAAGTTCATGCATGCAGTTAACTGTATTAATTAGTACTGAATACCAAAGATAAATGATTTTAAAATATTTGCAAAACTCTACCAGCTGTCTGCTTGAGGTTGAAGCAGAAGTGGTCTTTTTACAAGTTTTACAATTTTATAATTGCAAACCAAATATAAGAAGTGCTCTATAAATTGTATATATTAGTGGTAATTTATGCACCTGAATAAAATTACTTAAACAGAATGGGAAAAAGACAGTTTTGCTTGAAATGTAGCAATTTCATCCCATTTAATGGTCCCACTGATGTAGTCTCCTTTGGCCTCCGAATTACAACAGCTACATCTGCATTTCAACACCTCGGATCGGAGGGACCATTGCCTCCTGGCAGGCGGGAGAACAGTAGCTGTCAAGCCAAGCTATGCTAAGTGTGACCGCGGTGACCTCGGCCAGACCCGCGCTGGCTGATTCTCCGTTTATGTCCTGTTTCTGCCCGCATGTGAATGGCCTCTCTTTCACTGCACCTGAGATGCAGAGAGCCTGGTAGCATTATGAAAAGATGTTCTCTTTTTCTTTTAAAATAACATTCCACTTTAATGTTTCACTTATTCATATCCTCAACAGACTCTCCCAACCATCCTCTGTAGTCTCCTGTCGCTTACATGTCTGTGTTTCATTCAGCAGGCTATTCCCTTAAGCAATGCAAGCGTTTTTCTCAGAAGTACAACAGCACCTTTTGGTTACATGCCTTGCTCCCCAAACAGCACGCAGCACTGTAGCTCATGAAAAATATATGACTGAACTGGATTTTGGCCTACATTACTGAAAAAAAAAAACCTTTTAGAATGTAAAGACCTGCAAAAACAAACTGAAAGTTGCTCTTTGAAAGACCATTCAAGATGAGAGAAGTCTAACAGAAGTCACACTGGGCTTCCATCTGAAGGAGCAATTATTAGCTAATTAAATATTATAAGAGAGAAGGAAAACATGCCAGTTGCTGGCAAGAGAAAACCACTACACTGCCCTACACTGAAGAAGGAAGCTGCTGTCAGTGACCATTAAATCCCGGAAAGTATAAAACACGTCCATGCACTACAGTACATTAAGCAATTCTGGTTCCCCCTGCACCAAGTGAACAATGAACATATCAATCAGATAAACCAAATGGAGCAGGAGGTAATTCAACAGCAATGGAAGTGACACAAAAAGAAATCAAGTTAATAAGTCAAAACCATTGCGTAACGCCACAGTGGCAAGTACTGACTGATTGGGAAAGAAATTGTTTTTAGGCAAAATAATGAGTTAGTAAATCATTTGTGGTCAATGTACTACGCTACACTAAATTATTTAAATATTCTCTCACAAACGTGGCACTACGAACTGACAGCCGAGACCTGTTGGACTGCAGATCATTCCATTTGCAACCAGTAGGGGGAGCAGAGGCCCTGTAATTACCCAGTGTACCTGTTTGTCTGTCCACCTGTCTGTCGATACAAATCAATGGTACGCTATTAAACATAACAGGTTGAGAGCTGTGTTACCAACAGAAACTACACTAAGCAGGCAACGCTACAGCTTGCTACTTGCTATGCAAACTGGATAACCTGTCGCTGGTCTGGAAAGCTGTCCAGTTAACAACATCAACACCTAGCTGTGGCTTTCACTGGCATCACTCTCAGCAGCTAGCTATACATTGCACAGGGCAATTACAAATGGCAAGGCAATCATCAAGAGAGCCAAAAACATATTTTGTTTTCTTCAGCAGTAAAGTGCATTGGTTAGGAGATAATAATTCAAAGAACAAAATGCAATGGATATAGTCAGCTGCCTAGCAATTTATGCTATGTAGCTTTTTACCTGTTAATGAACTCCTAGCCAAGGGATGGCGACTGAATGAACTTATATTTCAGCTGCCTGGCTAAGCGACAGTGCCTGCATTTAATATGTCTGAATCCTGCTAAAGTTAACAAGTAGAAAAATGCTAGTTTTAAAAACTGTACACAGGTTTTCAACAAACCCACGGAAAGCAACCTAGTTCAGATGCAGATTAATAATGGTGACATAAAGGCCATTAAGGAAAATGGTAATACTGCATTGATAATCATTTTTAACACTAAGTAATGAGTAATAACAGTAAATAATGATAAATAAAGGACAAGTTTGAACTTGTAGAATTGTACAGGTAATCTACAAAGTACAATTCTCTGGACCTGTTTATGATTATATTGGCTTTCATAGTTTCAATGTAAGTGTCATTTTTTTATTTCAAGATAGAGGACTTGTTTATTCACATTCATACATTTCTTTCATGCTAGTCAGACAATGACCTGTCTGATTTGTGCGGAAAAAGGAATATCCATGTTTGTTAATTCAGTCTTTGTTATCTTAAACTTATCATCAACATAATTCACCCTGAATTCAGGGTGCATCCTTAAGGATGAAAATATGGTTTAGTTTTATGCCTTATCAAATTGGTTCCCCTAATAGAGTTGTTGGAATTTGCTCAACAGAAAAATTTATTTACATGTATTTAGCTTAAGATACTGCCAAGGACAGACTGACTATTTGGGTCACTCAGCTGTATATAGTACATAAACAAAAATAATTGTATTATTCCACAGTGAGTGTGCTTGTAAACACATTATCATAATAATAATGGCCTGAAGTAACCCCAAAAAAAAGTTATCATCAACATTCCATTCCAGTTTTTATTTCTTTTCAAGTAATACCAGGATTTTCACGGTTTGAGTCGATGTGGCTGTTGATTGGAGGGGGAAATGGGTCTCTGCATTGGTGCAATCTCTTATTGGTAACAGATGGAGTTGCACTGGTAAAAAGCACCTCAAGTCATTCTCAGAATAAAAGGGAAATGCCTGGTAGTACATTCTAAGTAAACATTTTCTCTTGGGTTTCCCATTAAATACATATACATTTTTTTTTGAAATGTCATAATTTCAAGATATGCTCTGGTCAGGGAAATGTGTTAAATGAAAAGCAAATTGTTGTGGTTCCTCTGCTTTTTGAGTCAAACCTTTTTAAAAAGCCTTTATCGATGAGAGCAAAGGTGAAGATGACTCATCAGAAAGAACCAATAATCACTCAAGAAGTACCAAAGGGGAAGACAAACAGCACCAAGAACACAAAGACCCCCAGACACAGTGCAGACTGCTGACTAATGAGGAAGACTGAAGCCCAGACACCTGACTGCCGATTATCACATTCACACAATGCCACTGATTGATTCTGCAAACCCAAACTATACAAAGAGCACACCTACAGACCCTGAGTCACACTTCTGACCTGACGTGACCAGACTGAGTCCCCAGAGCTCTATAATTGCTGGTACAGATTGATGAATAAAGGATTCTAAACCTGTGCTGGAGTATTCTGACATTCTTATCAGTTGGGATTCCCAGGCCATTCTCACTACACTCCTCTATATAATGGACAAAATATGCAGCTGATGTCCACTGTTTTTCCCTGGCACTGGTGCAGTTACTTGGAGTCCCTCACACTGCACCCCACAGGGATCTGAACCCAGGGTTTCAAAAGTGCTTTCCTGAGCAGTTTCTCTCGTTACCAACGGAAAGGCCAGGGAAGCAGTCCAACAATGAGAAGGTCAGCTCATGCTCAATGTGACATATAAAAGTGAGCCTCCTCTTCTTACTCAGTCTACATAGAAATGTCTGGGCTGTTGGCACATCTTGTAGGTGGCCCGTTTCATTTTAGTGAAGTCAAGGTACGCATACAATATTGCTGTCTGGCACAAGAATGTTACCCATGGTGAAACTTCCAAAATAACCTTCCTGTTTTATCATTTGGTTTGGTTAATTAAAAAGTTGAACAAGCGACAAGTGAATACTCTGTGTGTGCATGAAAGGAAATCAATCTATATGCTGCAGGATGGCATGTGCAATCTGAGAACAGAGTCTACACTGCCACTGCCCTGTTCACACCTGTCTTATCTAAGGATTGACAATACCTGTGCACTGTCCACCTCAAGTGACTCACACTGTCACACTCAGACCTCATACAGGCCCTAAATGTCCCAAATGTCCTTCCCCATGTGAGTGTAACTTTCCTAATTGTTTAAAAGAGACATCAGCTCAATGAGTGATTACCTCCAGCCTCCCACATCCTAACGGCACTGCACTCTAATGACTTTGAGATCTCTGCGCACAGCGTGTAAAATGTTCTTCAGTAACACTGTAAGTTTAGATTTTGCTTATCGTCAGAGCTGAGTGAATTACTGAGGAGAGATCGCTGTTGTGATCTTTAAGTGAGAGGAAAAGAATGGAATGTCTTAAATACCTGATGAGGCTGTGCATTTGCACTGCTACACTCTTCCACAGGCAGCTCTGAGCCTGGGCAGCGTGGAGGAGTGCTCCAGTAGCAGTCTCCTGTGGTGACCGGTGCTGTCCCCACATTCCTGCGCAGATGAAAGATGCGTCAGTATTAAGCACTGCTGATGTAAGTGCCTCTTTTTTAGATTCTACTTTTAAAGGAGGCACAAAAGCGCACACACACACACACACACACACACACATGCACACACACACACACAGACACACTCACAAACACACACACACACGCACCCATACACACAAATGCTTCCACACACACACACATGCACACACACGCACGCACACACACACACACACACACACACACACACCATGACCCATGAATCAACCGCATTATTCTAAAACAGAGCGCTTCACATGGGAGAAAGTTGACAGTTTAATTAAGCGTTTCAGCTTCCGCGATCTGTCACCCATTGGACGACACATCTGTTGAGTTGCTCTAAGGACTGATCATTTTGCTATATATAGCTGTTAAAACTCTATGGCTCTTTATGTAATACACTACTGTACTGTACTATTTTCTTCATTGGGTATTTTTGCGCATTAGGTGAAAGTTTTGAGAGCTGCAAGTGCATTTCCGCTTGATGAAGAATACCAGAAATTTATCTGAGTGTCAGAAACATAAAGATGGAATAATGTGAGAGGATCATGCAGACAGGTCTTTCCATTTGAGAAATCATGGAAAAAAAACAGTAAGAATATATGCTTTTGTATGCCATTACTATTAGTAGTAGTAGTAGTAGTAATAGCAACAGTAGTTGTAGTACTAGTAGTTATAGTAATAAAAAGAATAACAACAGCAATAATGAATTTATTTATATCACACTTTTCAGTTTTCTGCAATCCAAAGTGCTTGACAAATGAGCATTTCCCAAAAACATAAGCTTATCTATCAGTTTCCCTGTTTCCTCCCCAGTGAATTCAAATACACGTGTGTTTTTGTTGCCCAGATGGAAACGTGCCCTTTCTGTGCCCTTCAGCAGAAACAGTCTGGTCTTCAGATGCAGCGGCATGTACAGCCTCATCCTCTGTGATGCTGCTCTTTCCCTCTCTCTATGGAGCTCTATGTTACTCCATCTTCTCACCTTATAGTCTGGGGCTTTGATGAACAAGTAAACATCTATGATTATCTTACAAGCACTCATTGAAAATGATTCCCTAAACTGGTGAGGCTTTGTTTTGTTTGTGTTTTCTGGTCTTAAGTGCATGTCACATCCTCATACGTGACTATATATTCTCAAAAGACTCCATATTGTCAACACTTCTGTAGTGTAAATCCTATGCATCCCAGCCAAGAAATGGCTGAAGGCAGAAATCCTGATGTCTGAAGTGAAGTATGGAAAATAGGGTATAGAAAATGACTGTCACTTCAGTCCAACTATCCAGGGTTTTGTTTCCATAGATTTCATTGCCTCATTTCTCTAAGGAAAATTATTTCAGTTTTAACTTTTTTTGCAATAATTTGAGTTATAATAGTGATGCATTTTTAATTTCAGTACTGAAGAAGGTAGCCTTACTTGTGTTAAACTATTTAAAGTCACAGTTGCTGGGAGGGTATCAGATAATTAGCCTTTTATTAACATGTAATTAATGTTACTTTTAGTGTTCTTTTAAAAATGTATTCTCATTAATCTTATTCAGCGTCATTCCATGTGGTAACTGACCCTCTTTTTCTGGGGCCAGAATAGTGATGGACTTTTGCATTTCACTGTAAATTGTATTTGTGTGAAATGAGCTCAATTTGGCTGAATTCTCCACAGTTAAAACACTCACTAATCCATAAGCAATTCTTTTTCTGATGCCTCTAAACATATATGAATAACCTTTAGCCATGTTATGTTTTGTATTGCTGTTGCCTGTTCAGCTGTCTCTTTTATAATACAAAGGTATTTAGTCACCCACTCCTTTTCATTACTGCAAGCTACCTCTTAAAACATGACTGGCTTTCTAAGACCCAGATTTCCTCAGCGGTGTAGAAGCACAATAAAGGGCAAACTGATTTTTCTGGTTCACACTTCAGACCGGCATGCAGTGAGACCAACGATATAATTATCCAAGAATAGACCTCTCAGAACACTGGGAGGTAATTATACCAGTGTGAACCCACTGGACCCTGAAGAAAATTATACTTGCAGACTGTGTGTGTTTCCAGATGTGGCTGAAACATAAAGCTTAAAAGCAATGTGTTTGCGAAGCAGCGCCATTATAATTAATATGAAAAGTGTTTACCCAGAGATGCCAAATGTGCATTTGGTCACATGTTGCTTTAAGCGGGCAGCGGGGACACTGCACATTCAAGGGAGCGAAGTGCTTGTAAGCAAATACTGTGGGATTTAATAACGGTTCGGCTTCAGGTTTTGATGCTGGATTTAGAAGTGATTTCACGGTTTGGGTAAGGTCTAGCTTTGGTGTTATGGTTTAGAGCATAATCAGTTGGAGTAGAGTCTAAGTTATTAAGACATCATGTGTTCATACATAACCAAATGCCAGTGCACAATTCTTTCACTATGTTTAATATGTAATAACAGAATTGTACTTTTGGTGGACTCTCTTTACTGTAAAGAAGGCAGGGGTTTGTACTACTGTAATATTTGTGTCGCTTTGCCGAACATGATGAATGCAGCAATTTGATGCTTTCAGCATGTAGTCAGATCCTGGCTTAAATATACAGTATAACGGAAGAACTCTTAATAGCTTAGTTTTGGCTCACGTTCATGCTGGAATAATTTCCCTACACGTAGCGTAGAGGCTAATTTAAAAGCAGAATACCTTTTTTATAAGGGCTGAAAGCATGCCTGAAATGTACACACGCTCATTAAAGCATCCAAGGAGCCAAGGTGAAAACAGCATTGCCATATATCCACACCACCCACTCACTCCTTTATTACCATCAAAGGGGGAAAAAAAAATCAAAAAACTGTAGGCTTTAAAGTGTCCGCGCTCCCTGGGGAGTTGAAAAGCCAAAGTGCCAAGGATGACCCTGGACCCTGTTCAGATCTGCATAATTCCATTTCAAAACATTCTAGAAGGTTGCGAGGCAGGAACAATGGAAACGGTTTGGCGTAGCATATAGCATTTAAGTCAGCCTCCTGATTTCATTAAAGGAGCACATGTATGGGGAGAGGTGGGTGTCAGGGCAAGGGTGTGCCCTTTATGAATATGTATGACCTTGTATTGGAAGAAAATTTCACATTTACCACAGTGGTGGAGATTTTTTTCCCCATACCAAGGTTTCCTTCCTAATTTGGGTCTACTGCCATAGGAATAATGTCTTGCTCAAGGCTGCAGCTCTTTTCATTTTGGGTACATTTAAGTAACATTTGTTTGCTTAACTCTGGTGTCTCGCTGGGAGGAGCTTGTTCTGTGTAGTGAATGTTTTATGTTCCACCAGTACTGTGGAGATGAGAATAAATGTGTGTGTTTGGCAGTTTGGT
This sequence comes from Megalops cyprinoides, assembly GCF_013368585.1. Lineage (NCBI taxonomy): Eukaryota > Metazoa > Chordata > Actinopteri > Elopiformes > Megalopidae > Megalops > Megalops cyprinoides. The sequence goes on along the minus strand of NC_050607.1, from coordinate 3,620,266 downwards.
AGATTTGTTAAGTACTTGGGCTTGTGACTTAAAGGTTGCAGGCAGGTCAGTTCCACAGTGCGTAAGGGGTGTTGTACCCTTAAGCAAGGTGCGCCACCTGAATAGATTTAGCAAAAATACCCAGCTGTATAAATGTAAAAAAATGTAAGCAAAGCAAACGCCTCAGGATAAGAGCGTCTGCGTGTTGTATCATTTTCAACTGCTGTAAACATGGCTGGGTAAGTCTTACCAGTGCGCGCGCACGCTCGCTCTCTCTCTCTCTCTCTCTCTCTCCCTCTCTCTCTTTCTCCCTCCCTCTCTTTCTCTCCTTCCCTCTCTCTCCCTCTCTCTCTCTCTCTCTCCCCCCTCTCTCTCCCTCTCTCTCTCTCTCCCTCTCTCTGTCTCTCTCTCTCCCTCTCTCTCTCTCTCTCCCCCCTCTCTCTCCCTCTCTCTCTCTCTCCTTCTCTCTCTCTCTCTCCTTCTCTCTCTCTCTGTCTCTCTCTCTCCCTCTCCCTCTCTCCACTTGAGCCTGATCTGTACACAGCAGGCTACATCTCAAGCACACTCGGTTAGGGTGCCATCTCAAATACATCTAAATTCCTGTTTATCCTGTGATGAAAGTTATCATCCTATTATATCACACTGATTTTAAACCATATGTCTTGGCGAGTAGCGCTCCACATCGTCAGAGTAATGTATGGTCATTCAAATTTCATTTTAGTAACAACATACCATGAGATAGTGGCTGTCGTACTCTTACAGATACAGGTATTTTTCATTTACACACAAGTGACCTATGTTTTCATGCGTTACACATAGTAATATCTAATATCCTGCTGTCAATCAGGGCAGGGGATGTGACGAGGCTGATGAGCTGATTAATAGTGAAGGATGAGCTTCTTCCCTGGCTGCCTCCCTTCAGCACAGAGATGTCTTATGGGAGACATCAGTCACAGTTCATATAATGTTCAAGGACAAAGTTCATCAAGAGCACTCAAGGAACAAGGAGGAGCCTCAAAAATAAGGAAGAAGCCACATGAGGCCAATTACTTACACAACACTGAGCGCCTGTCATTTAAAAAAATATATAAATTACCAGTATATACATATTTACCACTCACACAAACATATACATTCTAAAATCTTCTGCATATTTTATCAGAAATAATGAATTCACCATTTTCTAACACGTCCATATATCCACCTATTCATGAATCTGTCTGCTCGCCTGCCACTCTTACTCTCAGTGTATATATCTGTCTGTTGGTGTATGGTATCAATGTATTTCAATACCTTTTCTGTCTTTAAACACACTGGCCTCTGTATGCTAAAGATTGTATTTCAGCTTATCTGATGTGACAGTTTGATAAATGGATGCAGCGATATGTCTGTTGGTGGGGCCGATTTCTTTCAAGACACCGCAATTTATCAGTCTCCAGGCTCTCCGGTGCCAAAATGGACATAAACATGCACATAATATCAAATTTCTCAGCAGGTGGTGCACTGTCCTTGGGAAAAAAAAACTGTCACATTGGCATATATTAGAATTATGTTACGGATCCCTCAGGACTGACCATTTCAGCTAGCTGGCTTTTCCTAAATCAAACCTTGCTTCACGCTCCCCTGGCAGGATTTAGTGTGAAGCAGAGCGCAGTATTCAGATTGCTCTAAACAGCGATTTCGGAACTAAACACTACAGCGTCGAACGTGATGAACAGAAGATGATGGTCCTAACCCTCAGAGTCCTGCAATATGGGAGTGCAGAGAAAGACACTGCAGGAGCAAAGCTAATCTACACATCAACACTCCATTGAGAGGCCTATATATATATATATGTCTGTCTGACAGGGGGGATCAATCTAAACACTATGGTGCTTTGTCATGTGCTGCTGTGAACTGTGGATTTATGGAAATATTGCTTTTGTTATTTTTGCTCTATGTTTCATTAAATTTTAGTGTCAGCTGAAGTTGATGTGTAAGAACCTTTAATAATGTTACGTCTGTGTAAAATGTGGTTCACCAGGTTACAGATAAAACACCATGGTGTTGATTTATCACAGATAAATCAAGCTGAGAAACAAGCTGTTCATGTAGCATCAATGATTAAACTCAGGTAAATCAAGCAGGACTCTTTACATTCTTCTCAGGTGTTTGAAGTGCATGAAATACACCTCTGTGAAGATGTCTCCACATGCTCTGCTCTCCCTCTACTGCATGTGGAGAAACACCAGCTGAGTTTGTTGAAATTCAGAAAGTAGGTAGGCTGTGAAACTATAAATGCAGTGTGAACATAAGCTCTTGAAACCAGTTAGTAGTTGTGTGTGTGTCAGTCTCAGTAATGTAGATGTTTTCCATGCCTAATCATTTTTACAGTCTTAAGGCAGTTTCAGGAGTGGCTTGTGCTACATGTCAGTGAATTGATGACCGTAACAGAATCAGGCAAGAAAAACTCCTTACTGAATGTGTTTTTATGACAGACTAGACCCTGGCTAACATAGAGGCCATTAATGAAGGTTTGTATAAACTCCATTCCTCCTGGCTGTTTTAGTTAGATTTCAGAGAAGAATAAAGTTTCTTAACTCAGGCAGAGTGTATTAGCAGTGAATGTAATTTCATACACAGTTACTGTATAAAGCGTGTGTGTGCGCACACACATGGCTATCAGCATGGTGGAGCTGCTGATTAGCAACATGGTAGCCATCTTTGATGACTTTTCACTCATGTTCCTTACCTCTCTCTGTGGACACAGCACTGTTTTTGTATGAAACAGATTCTATCGATGACCTTTTCTAGTAATTTTCCCCAAAAACCTCTGAGCCTGAACACTGGATACACTAACAGCCTGCTTCTCAGCTCGCAAACAGCATATGCTGGGAAAAGCTCAACAACATGGCTGCCCTGGAGGAAAATTTAACCTTCTGCCTTCACTGCAGATGTTGGCAGAGCTACAGAACAAAACAGGAGTATAACTGCATGAAAATTAGAGCCTACGCATCTCTTTTCATAGTCAGGCTGCCACAATGACAGCTTAAGCTATAGCAGTAACACTTTAATATCTTAAAAGTGATCAGCAGGTCTTACTGTGAATGTGTTAATTAACACAAATGGAAAGAAGACAGACTGTGCAATAATAGCAAGCTGTGAATGGAGTCTGTCATGGCTGTTGCATGCTTGCTGGAGTAGAAGGAAGTTCACTTATTTTTCATGTTAACAAAATGACATTTTCTGTGTTCTCACCACTACTTACAATAGGAATGTGTTCAAAACTCAGGCTGCACTTTTACTTTACTGGACAACAAATATTCAGTCTTGCCAAGAACGCATTAACGAATTTTCAATGACACTCCAGTATAACAGAGGAAACGCAATCCTTTTGAAAATGCATGTTAGTGGAAAAATATTCTGCTTGTTAATTGGTAATGATTCAAATGATCACATTGTTGTTTCTTATGGTAAATTACAGAGTAAGTCACAGAATTAAAATATGAGGTGCTCATGCTTGGCATCATTGAGGAGTAAATAATCACCTTGGGAGGAAAGCCGTGTTTGTTCATCTGACTACTGATACTGAAAATGGTTTACTGGGCGGCAGTGTAGCATCATGTTGAAGGAGCAGGACTTGTAACCGAAAGGTTGCCGGTTTGATTCCCCGCTGGGGCACTACTGCTGCACACTTGGGCAAGGTACTTAACCACCAATCGCCTCAGTAAACACCCAGCTGTATGAATGGATAACATTGTAAAAACGTGTAACTGATGTAAGTCACTCTAGATAAGAGCGTCTGCTAAATGCCAATAACGCAATGTAACACAACAGGGCTATGGAAAAGACATGCAAGGACAGGCTACAATTCAGTAACAACAACAAAACAGGATCATGAGAATTCTTCCAGCGTCTTGTTTGGTTGAAGGTATGCAAGTTATTTTAATGGAATTGGAATAATGTGAAAAGCAGTTAGTTTAAGGTGGAATTGACCTTGATGCTGGAAGAAAGATACATTGAAATAGTGTGCTGCAGTTTATAATGGTCCATTTAGGGAGGACATCCACATCTCTAACTGGGGAAAAACAGCCTCGTATCTATCATAGTCTACAACTGAATCATTCAAATGCAGAAGACATTGTTAGCGACCAGTTTCCAGCGTGATCCTGTGCATATGCTATGTTTTCTAGAAATTTCATTGGCTGCAGTCCAACGCTAAAGCTATGAGCTTAATTTGTTTACTCCCCTCCTAGTCAAATGGCAGTTGGAAGAGAAAACATTGCTGTTGGTTCCAGCTGAGTTGCTTCCTGTTAAAGATACACGCTGTTTACATACATTATAAATGTTAATGTGTTGATCAATTTACTATATTTTGAACTTACATACAAATAGAAATGATAGATGTGAGACAAAGAAAATGTATGGCTAACAAATCTAATATTTTGTGGATGGATGCCATTCAGCTAACTTAATTTCATTAAATTCTTTAATGAAAGTCTGACATTTGTGTATCAGCTTTTGTAGGCTTTAACATGTTAAAATAGTTGAACTCTTTGTGAGCTCTTAATGTGACGGTAACCATCAATATTAAAAACATCACATAAAAAATTTAAGTGGGACAAAAAATATAAAGCAAGTGTTCTTATTTTTTTTCAAATCTGAATATAAAGAATGAATTTTTTGAAGCCAAATTTTCTTTCAAACATAGTCAGAATCCCAGGGCTGAAGAGACTGTAATATTTAAAGTAGACCATCACCATAGAGGTAAAATGGCCTTTGGAAGACCATGTAATGACAGCCTCTGGCCTGTGCTTTTTACATGAGTCTGTAAAGGTCTTCGTCTGACAAACGAAGCCACACTGTACAGTCTGCATCTCACCACTCTGCAGTGCATCTGCGCTGAACACTCGCTCACTGTGTCAGGTGACAGGCAAGTCATGCGCGCCGAATTATTTATGATAATACAATTTCCTAAGGGTTTCACCAACTCTGATTATTGAAGAAATTCATTCAGCATTTCACAACCCCTCACCAGATGTCACTGAAACATATTTTAAGGTAACAATATTCAGATTTTGCACTTTGTGGCCGATGTCTTTCACGTTACACTTTTTATATAACTGAGAGAACCGTAAATGTCACCCTGGGTACTTCACACATAATTGCTGTCTGGTGATCTTTGTAATTTCCACATAATGACCAGCTTTCTTGAGGCCTGTCACCTTTCACAATTTACACCTTATAACATTTTGAGGGGTATATTTCCAGCTGAATTGTTCTAATTTTGAAAGGGGTCCTTATATACAGGTGCCTCTCCTTTCAATATATCACTCACGTACTAGCTCCTGTATTCTGCATGCAAGTAGCCACCAAGCAATTTAAACACTGTAGTGTTTAAATTACTTGATAAAAAGTTATTTAAGAGTTTTGCACTAAGAGGCTTTTACACTCAGAGAAAACCGTTTTATTTTGATACTAGTCTGATATGTGCAGTGAATAGAATAAGGGAACTGAATAATCCATTTTAATTTTTGTATAGCATGACTATACTGCTTTGCCAATTAACTGAGATTTGAGCTTGATTTATTTTTGCCAGATAACTAATTGCTTTTGCAACAGTAATACAAACGGTGGATTTAAAGTATCATCAAAGTAATTACTGTCCTATCCAAAGTTTGTGTTCAGGAATGCTGGTTACTCCTCAACTTTTAAAGAATATGTAATGATCCATTTTCAGAGTAACCATCTGCTTCAGATTATAGCACATCTTCTTTCACAGATAATAACATAATTATTATTTTCCAGGAAGAGCCATTTAACATCACTGAGTTGAAAACATTAACTTCTGAAAATGATCAAATGCAATTAGGAGAATGGAAAAGTGCCCGTTAAAGTGGAACAAAAATTATCTATGCTGGTTATACTTTTTATTTTCCAGTGTCTAGGGGTGAGATATGCATATATGGATGTAAACGCTTGATTGATTAAATTCATGATGGCACTTTCCTTTCCTCCTCACTGAATGAATATTCATATTAGTCGATTCATATCATGTCGGTTTCAGACATATGACGTTTTTAAAATACTTGCCTAAATGAAAAGCTTTCTGGGACCTCTAAAAAATTGACAATAGATTTTAACTCAGTCTGAGGAATTGTCCTTTGAAACTGCTGTCCAGGATGCCAAATTACTGAATTGCAACATCTGACAGTGTGTTGAAATATGAAGCATGAGAAATAACATCTTCCAATTCACACTGAGTAGATGGCACAGCCTCTGGCCTAGTGGCAAGGTATTAAATGCCATATTGATCCATTTAAATCTTTTTTTGGTCCTTTTGGTTGTGCTGACATTAGCTTTTTAGGGCAGAGATTCTGTCCCTCACCCAGGTATATTGGGAGGACCACACACAGGCTCATTCTGAATACCCGGGGCAACTAATCACGTATTTAATGATGGACGGTATAATATAGACATCTCATGCAGTATGATGTAAAAGGTGTGGTGTGAGACCTTTTTAGTTTTTTCTCTTACTGCCCTCTCCCGTACCCAGCCCCCACTCTCGTCTCCAGCCCTCCTCATTCTTACTGCACCCAAAACCTTGCAGAATCTCAGTATGTGGTAGCAGACAGACCATTAAGTGGGTGTTGAACATTCTAGGCCTATATTTAAGATGTGAGATGCGGGGGTGCGTCCGTCAGACAGGTGGAGTTTGCCTCTTATGCAACAGGACCTGAGATTTCCAATTTAAAGTGTGCGTCTGCAGGCTCTCATAACAGCTCCGCAGAAGCAGGAAGTACGTGTGGCGTGATACACTGGGGAGGAGGCAGTCTCCCTGCAGCTTCCTGCAGAGGAGGGGGCCTCGCACCCTCACATGCACCCTGTCACCGTTATCCAGCTCATACCAACATCTGATTGGAGAAAAACAACGTAATCGTATCACTGACTGAGATATGCAGTGTAAACCAAAGCACTGAAATCAAATTGTTTCCTGTGTAACCTACAGTATTTTACAGTATGCAAAACTTTCATTGGTTTTGACTCTGCAAGTCCACAACTGTGGTCCGTAAAACAATATCCGAATCGTCTATGCCCACACCATAGATTAGGTTACCAGCTTGATAAGACACTGTTGGAGGAAGGAGGAAATGGGACAGGGATTGTGAGAAATCCATGCTGTATATTCTGTCTACAGCTCACACGGGAAAAGAAGAGCACATCAGAGCTGACATCATGCATCCATGCAGGTCACATATGCTGCAAGGACAGTATCTCAAAATAGTGGTATAGGGGATGCCGTACACTGTACCTCTCACGCAACACCTTGAGAAAGGTCTGGAAGGAGAGGACCAGTGACTTCGGAGACAACTTTGGACAAGCAAACAGAAACAAAACAGCACGACAGTAACAGTTGGGATTTTTTAAAAAACGTAGCCATGTGCTGGTGGAGAGAGAGTAATGTCATTTATATGGAAAGAAAACAAAGTGTACAAGTCTCATGTAGGTACACATGAGTGTAGCCATTTCCCCATTGCCTCCCAATCGGTTGTAATGTACTGTCACATACTGAAGCATGTGGCAAACCATTTCATCCCTGGAGCAGAACCGCGGTCACCGAGGCAACGGTGTCAAATACAAAAGGCACAAGAGCACACCCCAGACTTCAATGAGCAGAGGCGCTGCCGTGACGCTGAAGCAGCTTTTCAAGTGACAGCACGATGGGAAGAGGCTGAAGGCCAAACCAAAGCTGGCTGTCCACAACAGGGCTGAGCTCCCCTGCATTTACACGTCATACAGGTATAACACACCGCTTCACTGTGATGCCTCAAGGCAGGCGTACAGAAGAGACCGGCATTAATCCTCAGGACCTGTCTAATTTCCATCAATTTCCAAAGAAAGAAACAAACATTTTACAGATCCTAACTGTGACTTTCCAAAATTAGAAAGCAGTTTCTACCTCCCACCCTCCCACTAACTACTAACTAACTACTTGCTGCTCTGGTAGTACTTGAGTGCACCCACTGGCTCTTGTGGGGGACCTTTGCATGAAGCTCTTGAAATCTAATAATGATTTCCTCAGGCTTTCCAGGCAGGAATGCCAGAGGCAGCTACAGCTGTCAAGGAAACACAGCAGGTATTCAAAGCCATTCCCGCCGTCCCTCCATCCCCCCTCGTTGCTGCAGAGGTGACAGCGGCTTTGTCCCTCTGTGCCGCGGGGTCATTTCAGCACACGGTTTCACTCGTTGCTATATTTTCCACAGTTCCCCCTTCTGCGGGGTCACATCAGCTGCACCCACATGCAGCTGTGCACATTCCCCATCACCAGAGTCATGTGTGTCAGCCGGCATTCGATCAAGGTCGCTGTCAATATTTTCCCTTACTGGGGAAAATGTGCAAATGGAGTGTAAAAGCAGACTGTGTGGCCAGACTATCAATTCTGCACAGGACTGGAAAGACCCACAGCTTTTATTAATGGCCTGCTTTTAGCTTTAGCTACATTTAAGCTACAGCTCATTGTTCTGATGATGTAGTTGGAGCCGGGCAGTGGTAGATTGGATGAAAGCAAGGGGGAAGTAACATTAAGAAGTTTAGTCTTCACACAAACCATGCTTTGCATTCTGTTTAATAATGAAGTGCCAAGATTCTGCTCGGCTCTTACATGGAGGTGTGAAGCACACACAACTAGTGTGACTGAGTGACACTGGAGCCCAAAAGCGAAAGTATGAGCAAAGACAGAAAACTGAAAATAATTTAAAAAGAGAAAGGAAGTGAAGTTTTTCACACTTCTGTATTTATTCACGCCAGCATATTAATATTTTGTAAACTTGTTATTTTTTCACATTTACACTTTTGGGTCACTGTACATAATGCTATTAATGCCTCCGGAAAAGACAAATTAATTTAGATATTCTTATACTCTCATACTTCATTACAATGTTAACGTTTTTTTGAACTTTAAGTACTGAATGCAACTATATAACTTACATTACACTAACGGTGACAAATACAGCAGCAATAATGTGGTCAAAATAAACACGGATATTTGACAGTATATTATTTGGTAGAAATATATTAACTAAAAATTCTTAAGTCCATATTCAATTATGCACAAATGCCTATTTAGTAAATCCCATTCAAGGGAGTTGATTTAATCTTCGACCATGATCAGGATCAAACTTTTTCTGACAATTCCATTATGGACAAATTTCATGCCTCAGTACTTTTCATTTCATACATTATTATTGCTGTATATGCATATGCTAATGCGTGATCTGCATGTCTCCAAAGACTGACAGCCAAACATGCTGTATGCATTCATGTTGCCTGTGCTGTTATGCACATGCCCAGTCATGTAACTCGAGTTCTTATCAACCTTTTGCTTAACGTATCCCATAGACAATCAGTGGATCAACAACAGCGACCATGAAGACATGCTCTTGCTGATGGTTCATTTATTATAATTCTTCAGTCATTCCTCTAAATGAAGTAAGTCCTCCTTTCAAAAGAAGCCTTTACTCTGAATTGCACAGACACCCAACCCCTTATCTACAGGGTTTTAACATTGTACCTCCATATGTGATGTGTACTGTACAGGCGACATCTATTGGCAAACAATTTTCACATCAACAACTATCTTTTTTTTTTTTTTACAGGATACACACTTAGAATCAAATGATCGACACTATTAGCACATCCAAGGCTATTAGACTGAACACCCCACCCCATCCCAGTCCATCTTACTTATAAGAAAGAACACATATACTCAATCATATATATATCTATGTATGTAAAAGGCAGGGGACATCAGGGTTCAGTATGCAGCTCAGTTTTGAACCTGTACTACACAAAAAATAAAGCAGTAGGGCCCTACTAGGTCCTGGTATCAACCCAAAAACCTCTGCATTACAGGACCAGCTCCTGGTCTCACAGACAGATCGTCAATTATATCAATCTCTGAATCATTTATAATAGTTCCATTTAAAAATCCATTATTAAACACACACACACATATACACACACACACACACAAAACCCAAAGTCTGAAACGGGGAGCTTTATGGCACTATTCTCTTGATCTCCTGAGATGGAGGAAATTTCCAGACCCACTAATTGTGACATAATGATGAGCACATTTTAAACAGACACACAACACATCAGCGGACACTACATTATTTATTAATATCTATTGAGATGTTAAAGACACTAAAAATCTAAGTGAAAGGGAGTAATTATTTCTGGGTCATACCTACAGTATACATCCACAGACCATCACAAGAAAGCTGTCTCTTTATTGATGTACACTGTGTTTGCTGAAACACAAAGTACAGTCTTTGCATAGCAATCACTTGTTTTTAGTGTCAGTTTGATTCATAATTCATGTCCCACATCACCTTATTAATCAGAGCTGACTGGACACAGGCGATAGGGCAGTTTTGTCATGTGAATGTCACGCCTGATGCCAACTTGAAAAGAGCCATGCCTGCATAAATACAGATACATTTCCTTTGATGATCTGCACAGGTTTTGATATATGATGCAGCAAGGAACCGTCTGTGACAACTCAATTAAAGCAAAGCCTTATCTGCAGGTATTTTACTGAACATCTTTTCACAAAATGGCAGCATAAGAAGACCGTCAGAACTTTGCTCCTGCATTTAGATGATGTCATAAACAGTGATGTGTGATAGAAACATCACTACCATATACACAGCATATATACGTATATGCATAAATTACATGGAAGAGTAAATCAAACAGAAGTATGTTCATATATAGTGTCATTTATGTAGGTATCTCTTGTATGGCACACACATGTCACTGCTGCAATTAAGAACAATAAATGTACTGCAGAGAGGGAAGCTTCATTTATCCTGAGACCCATCCTGGGATCCTTGTTCTCATCTCACACTCCATCCCTTAGATAACTGGCTGTTAATAGCACTGGGTTTACACTTACATGTAAGTGTGCCAATTTTTTTCCTGTTGTGAATTTCTTCTTGTTGGACAGCAAGTAAGGAAAAAAAAAAAAAAACTTGATTACTGAAAGCAGAAAATACAGCCAGTAAAATGAACAGAAATGAAATAGCTGGTTAAAATAGAATGGTACAAACTGCAATTGTGGATGGAGCCCATGCTCTACAGCAGGCTGTAATAACAGAGTAACTGTGTGTGAAGCTGGGGAAGGATGCCAGAGATGGTCTGACTGAGAGCTGTGGCTGCATTCCAGGCAGGCAGATGAACTCTTCAAAAACACCCTGGAAAATACACTCAGCATTCAGAAAGTTTATGACTCAGTTTATGACACAGGAAGGTACCAGCATATGCACCCGTTTGCATATCGATGCATGTTAACGCTTCAGTCAAGACCTGTCTGGACATGTCAACGCCTGTCTTACTCACCTACAGCACACTGATGAAGGTCTTAGCAATCACTAGGACTTCTCTACTGTGAGGTTGATTTTGTAACTAAGGAGTGTCGCCTGCAGAGTGACCTACAAACCTTTGCAGTGTGCAGGAGGGTATGTGTTCCTCAGACTGGCAGAGCATACAGTGCTTCTCCTTAGAACTGTGGCACTGTCACTGTGGTTCCATGTAAAGGCAAGGGAGAGGCCAGTCCTTGAGAATATAGATTTTAATATTCCTCTGGGGGTTTTTAAATATAGTGCTGTCACTGCTGAAATGCCAACTGCACAATTTTAAGTCTTCCTGTGTTTTCCATGACAACCATTCATTGAGTCATGCCAGCTATAAAGCTTCTGAAGAAGAATGCACTGATCGTGATTTGCGACTGCTGTATTCATTGTTGCACAAAACCCAATGCATCAAATGGAGATGCACTAATTATCCCACACAAATGGAGGCGCAAGAGCCACTCATCTCACACTAATGGAGGTGCAAAAGCTACTCGTCTCACACAAGTGAAGGCGAGCCGGTTTCTCGTCTTGCACGTCAAAGACAGGTGGATTAGTTACTTGTCTCATAACTGTGAATCCCTCTAACCTATTCATAATTTTCTCAGCACCCTATTTAATAGTAAGTCTTCATCATTTGCTGCCAAGTTCAGTGTCACAGATTCTGAGAACACGACAATAAAAACAGTAGCTGGACTAATAACCACATTCCCACGGGGGTGTTATGATGATTCCACCTAATGAGGCTGCATTAACATGAAATTGTTTCAATGCATCATCAGTAGTGTCCCTGTCACATAACTGTTTAAATGAGAGCAATGAAGTACACAGGAAAGAAACGGTGTGTGTTGTAATTTAACTTTCAGCACATGGCTGGACACTGAGGTTTATTACATAACGCCCTGACAGTAGGGGTTTCAATAAGTAAAGAAATGAGAGCCGTCTTAAAAAGAAAAGCTACATGACTGGAAGGACAATACTGTTATGTTAAAAAAAAAAAAAAACACCAGTGATGTGTAATGCTTCAAAGGGACTTGGAAGTTTCCAGAAAGCTGTTTGGCCTGAGCTTTCAATGAAAAATTTAGATTCTCCCAGTACTTCTACATTTATTCCATTTCTTTCAGTTCAGACTTTAGAAATGTTGCATTAGTTATTAGCATTGAAACTGTCTGTGAAAGAACCCTTGTAGCTAAAACCCAGGGAAGATGTTTGTTTGGACAAACCAAGCCTTGCCGCGTACTTCATACATCCAACTGAACTTCTGTTGGGGTTCACTGTCAAATAATTGACTCTTTCCAGAAAACTTAATTAGCTTAAAGCTCAAATTTGACATTCAATTTAAAAGACCATTAACAAAGTTAAAGCGGCAAGGTGAGCTGCCAGTACTTCCAGAGAATGACTCTGTGTGCCTTTTAAGTTTGTAATTCAAAGTTAAAGGCCAAGCGCTGTGTGGAAGGGTTGAATCAGTTCAGTCCTTAATCCAAAGACCTTTTTTTTTTAATATTAAACCTTGAATGTTAAGTAGTGGTTGGGTTTAGAATGCACAGACATGTTCACATAAGACAGTCTGAGTCATAAGACCAGGCGGCTCTTAGATTTTCCACCTACACGGAACAGATCAAAGGCGAGTGCAGCTATAAATCATTGGTCTACTCCAGTTTACTCATCCCATGTCTCCAAACATCAAATGGCAGGCTGAGGGGCTAGTAAAAACTCATAAATAAGAGGGAAACGTTCACTGAAGTTAATGTGAAAAGCAAAAAGCAACTTCACAAGGTTATCCCTCCATATCTGTGAAACAGATGGTATGGCATGTCATTGCTCTCTTTTTATTTAAAAAGCTTGGCATGATCTAACACACTTTTACTGGTTTGGCAAACCAGTAGTAGGGAGTTGGGAACCATCATGATGTTAACTGCTGACTTTTGGAGGTTTGATCTATAGGTAGAGAATATGTGGGCCTGGTTAGGTTTTGAAATATTAGTTTATAAAAGTGCAGAGTCCTCAGCAAATCTGAGGTATGAAAGTAGGAAGCTTACCCAAAATCCTCCGAAAGGGGATGCTTAAAAAAGACTGCCATTTCTACATCAAATGATGCCCTCCTCAGGGTGAGGACTTGGTGGGCGCACTGATGATGAAAAAGAAAAAGAAAAAAAAAAAACGGTTGAGAAAAACTCTGTACTCAGTTTACCCAAGCACACCCCCAGAAAAAAAGTATTTATTTGTATTCTTATTTATTGTAAGTGCATTTGATCACTACCTTCCTTGAATTGCTTTCTGTGTTTCAGCATGGTAAACAGACCACATCTGTTACACATCACAGTATATAAGCTCTTGTCCCATTCCTGGCCATAGGAGAGAAAGATAAATGTTTATTTGGTAGTCCACTGAGCTGTCTGCTCCATCATTGCCAACTCATTCTCTCAGAACAACATGTTTACCAACTGCTTTCTACGTCTGCAGCTTAATAAATAATGTCACTTTCCCCGCCTAGACTGGCAAGCCATAAACTGTCAGGAGAAGGCTGCATTTGCTTTCATGGCATCCGTACTCCATTACTATTTACATACCCCACAAACACCCGCTGCTCCTCTGTCTCACTGCATTTTGAAAATGCGTACAGGTAAAACAAAAACGGTCACCTTGAACCTGCAACAGATTTCTCACTCTTGGTTTCAGCACATTACACTGCGGCTTCAGGGTCAAATCTCAGGATCAATCGCCTTTTGAGTGTCCCTGTAACAGACTAATGACTATAAATGTGTCTGAGATCGCGTGCTGTACGAAGCGTGATCGCTAACCTCACACAATGCTGCGACGCTTCTGTGAGAAAAAACACGACTTATCAGCTTTCTTTCCAAGTAATTAGCCTTTCCCAGCGCTGGCTGGCATCTCAGTGAGCCCCAAGTCAATACTGGATAGCTTATCTTTCTCACTGCTGGACCATTCTCTCTATCTTCTGTTATTTATTATGTCATTTGAATGATCAGCGCTGACAATTATTGATGATTGTTATGATAAAGAATACATCAATATTAGTCTGAACAAATATTTCAATTTTATTGAATGTTGGTATTGTGGTAACAGGATTTTTTTTCAAACAAAGCTAAATTGAACAAATAGAAGGTGCAGCTTATCAAAGCTCATTTAATGTATTGTAGATGTATTAAACAAACAATACAGTGTCTTTCCTTTGTGTATCTAGCTACTATAACAGACTGCCATTTCAATGCCTGTCAGCATCTATCAGTGTCTCCTTTCTGATGAGGAAAAATTGCACAATCGCTGTGGACTGCGTATTGACAACGTATTAATTACAGGGGTTTGTCTTCCATTTCTTCAAATTTTGACTCAGTATTAACACACTTTTTGGTTCTGTGAAAATTCTTTCTGTCTAACTTTTTCTGTTTAAAGCCATTATAATCATGAAACAAGCAGCAAACTAGACTTAGTACCATTATAAATGATGGTTTGGAGGTAGCCACTGGCCACCGTTTATGTTCTTCTCTCTCTCTCCTTCAGATCAGACAGTGCTTTTAACATTACATTTGACCAGCTGTATTTAAGCAGTGATTCTTTATTTTTGACGGATTGTATGTTTATTTGTGTCATGTTTATTTCCAAAATACTGGTGAGGATCGTCATCCCTATTCTCCCTTGAGAAACTGGCAGTTTTATATGTATACCAGGGCATTTTGGCTAGATTCACTCAGCTGAAAAGCCAAAGCTAGCTCCAAAATAGGTCATCTCCAGATGTCTGGACATCAGTCATGTACATTTGCTGTGCTAACTCATGAAAACAATTGTCAGTCAAGGGTTTCAACACTTTAGGAAGTCACTGCATTCAGAAAGACCTCAAATTCAAAAGCAGGAGAGGAAATGGAGGAGCAGTGAGATTCCCTGAAATTCAGTCACTCAACCCTCAGGTTACTTTCATCTCCCCCCGCCCGAACCAAAGCTACTGAAACGGCTGCAACTCTGTATATCTGAAGGCAGCAAGCTACAGTAATTAGTCACTTTTTTTGGGGGAAAAAGCAGTTTCTGCATTTTCTTTTGTGGATGTTGCTGTCATCCTGCTATTACTATGTGGAGCTTAATTAATTCCTTTAGAAGTGTGTGTGTGTGTGTGCGCGTGTGCGTGTGGGGAGTGTATAAAGATCTACTAAAATTGAGGCGTTTGTTACCATGTATGGTGGTGATAATTAGTTGTTTTTTGTCTATAAGTTTGCACAGAAAAGCAATGTTTTCTTTCCATTTTCCAGCCTGAGAACGGCTTGTTGCACAGTATGACAAATGACAAAACATAAAAGTATCTGCATACAATGTGGGAGCATTAACAGATAAGCAATTTTTAATAAATCTAAAATTTGTCAAGTTCAATTTTACTATTTGCCACCTTTTTAAAATAGCTTTTTCAAAGGAAGCTGAGAGTCTGAAATTATGGATTTAAATTCTGTAACAATACTGAACTGTCTGAACTGTCACTTTCACAGTTCATTCCTAACAGCAGTATATTCTAAAGTAGCAAGTAGGTAGACATATACCATTCTGCTATCTACATACAACTGGATGCTAATATCAATTTTTTGCACACATTGAAAAGTGGGCCGAGTGTTGCACCCCGGGGAATGCCTATGCTTCTGCCAATTGCAGACCGTTTATCCACCTACCCTTTTGTATGTCCGACAGGTGAGTTTCCCTCCGTTTCTACGCCTCTGAAGAAAAATGTCATTTTGAAATTTTGGATAGCGCTGGCAGCATAGTGTTTGCATGTATGGACTTATCTCCTGTCTCCAGTCTTAGCAGGACAGCTGTGAGAGGACACATCTGCGTGCTGAGGAAAATGACCTAATTAGTGTATAGTTTGTTTACATGCATTACAGGGATACTGAAACGGCTTCAGACATTCCTGATGGAACTTAAAATTTTATTCACTACCACGCTACCCACCTTTTTCACTCCCAGTAATACGTCTTCTAAAGGAGGATATTGTACAGACTCTCCTGGTTGCCTGGTACAGTAGAAGCTCCAGTAAGAGACAGTATATACAGAATGCAGAAATAAAGCCCAACATCTTGAAGTTGATTTTTTTTTCACCCAGAATGTTTAGAATTATATTTTATTTGTCAAGGTCAAACAGAAGTTGATCCACATTTTCAGGCTTCATAAGCAACTCATGTCTGTTAAAGAATTTTTCAACTTTTCATTTAACTTCAACAAAAGCATTGCAGCCTCATCTTGCACATCAGTGTCTGTCTAATTAAAATAAAACCTGTTCTGCTTGTCATGAAAAATGTAAGGGCTTCATAATGAAGTTTCCAGCGCAATGCAATTAATAAGTGATGCCTTTTGTTCTGCTGTTTCACGTTAGAATCATTCAGTTTGCCCGTTCTGACAATTATACCCCATGATGTAAAACTTCAGAGAAAATAACAGTGGAAATAGAAAGTACTGCTGCCTCTGTTGCAAGTCAGAGATGGCTCATTCCTGTGTGAGTTTATCGGGCAAAACAAAGGGTTCTTAATTATACAGCTTTATTCTGGTGTAGAGAATGCGATTTAAGGGGATACTAAAAAAAAATAATTAAAACTTTATGCTTTATGCAATTAGACTAATTAAACCACATTGGTTTAATTGAATCTACCAACACAATCTTAAGTTGTAATTGAAATTTAAATTGGAATACAATGTGACCTTGTATTATCATTTTGTGCGGCTATTAATTCAGATCAACTCCTCTGTGGGTGATTGAACAAAGTTATTTATATTTGTATATGTCATTTCTATTATCTAAAAATCAAATGAGCAATTAAATTCTAATACACTTGGAAGACGTCAAGCACAGAAATTCTCACATCCTGAAATAAAGAGAATTTTGTGCCAGGAAAGCATTAAGCGCTTGGGAGTGGTTATTAAGGGTTTTTGAGAAAATCACACAACCCACCCTTTTTAAGAAGGCACTTCATTAAATTAGATTTCTGTATAAATACTGTAACATGAAATATGTCAGCCCTGAGACACAGTCTTCCCTCCAGCAATCTGTTCTGCACTGAAAAATCTGTCAAACAACCCAGGAAAGACAGGCTTCTGCATTATGTGACCCAGAGCTCACAGTATCAGCTAAGTCAGAGTGAAGTGATTCCATTTTGTAGGAAAGTTCAATCCTAAGGCTTTTTCAGAGGTTCTCTGTAAATACCGGCAGGAATAAAAAGGGATTATGTTCAGACAATACTGTCATCAATGGCACTGAAATATGAGGAGATTCAGCTTCCAAAGCTCCTGACAACCTTGTAACGTACCCTTTTCACCATGCATATCACTGTACTACGCATGACATAATCTTTTTCTCATTGTTATTATTGTGTTTTATAACATAAAAGTGCATTGAGAAGTGCTTTGCACCTGGGTGATGTACGGCAGCAGCTTTACACCTGGATGCAGCTCAGCAGCATGTGAGTCAGGCCTGTTGGAGGGCCAGGCCACCCCATCAGCAGAGTCTCCTCAGAGACCTGAGGGCCTGCCTACACACCTCACTCTGGAGAAATGAGCCAGGAGCAGGGAGAAAGGTGTGTGTGTGTGTGTGTGTGTGTGGGGAAGGGGGGCAGGAGGTGCCTCTCAGACCACTGCACACCGAGACGCCGACCTTTCGCAAAACGCACGATAAAATCTTCAAATGACATTTCAACACAGCTGAAGTAAGAATGAATGGCCTGAAAGCTCCTTCTCACTACTGAACTCTAACCTCCGATATATCTTCCATCTTAACTAGGGCCCTGGTGGAGACAAGGAACACTTCGTACAAGGCCTGGCAGATTGCAGAAAGATGACATTTTTTAACAGGATATTGCAATTTATACTTTTTTCTGCAAAGGTTCCAGTAAGAATACCTTTATTTCCTGGAAGACCTTTGTTAAATTTCATGCTGCTTCCCTGTTGTATGGATTCTGTAAAAATCACAGACAGATTCCAGTACAGTAAATGGTGGGGTTTATTCCATTTAAATGACTTCTGCTCAAGGCTACAGTACATACACTACACCTTCCTGTATTAATCTTACTTAATTGAGATTTGAATAATGTCCAGCACCATCTTCCTAATTTCAATCATTACAGCCCAGCATATGTTGACGAAACCTTATCAATTTATTTATTTAATTTTTTGCTCATGGCTCATTATACTGAGCTTGGGGAAAGAATTTGCCCTGCATTAACACATCCAGTGTGTAAATTATATATTTATGGTCCTCCACTCAAAACAGAGGGTAATCAAGTCCTCCCTCCAAACACGCAAACTCCCCCAGCCCCCAATGTACACACAAACACACACACACACACACACACACACACACACACACACACACACACACACACACACGCCAGCACAAACACACGCACACACAGCCTGCAAAAGCACGGGATCTGGGTTGGCTGCTTCCTGCACACTGGCTGTAAATTAAAAGCTGGATGCGGTGACTGACATGCTGAAGTGTGTGAGCGTGATGTTTGTTCTGTGATATATCACCTGACAGATCCTTTAGCAGATACATCTCTCGTTCCGCCTCCCAGGGGAGCGCGCAGAGTGTTTTGGGGAAATGGATGTGCAGTGCTAACAGCAAGCGACCCGGAGGGTGTGTGTCTCTCTGCCCAAGTTATTCCTTCACTTCTCACCGAGCAGCGCAAACACGACAGCCGAAAACCTGCACACACCCGCACGCACACACACACGCCTCCCTGCACAGCAGACGGGGGACAGCAGCCCTTTCATCTCTCCTCGGCAGTCCCGTTTCCCAAAAGTTTACCCTTCCCAGCATCCCCAATAACTGACAAACTTTCCCTTTCTTCTTTTACCCCCCCCCCCCCCCCTTTTTCATTTCTTTTTTTTTTTTCAAAGAAAGTCTAAAAGGAAGAATGAGGCCATGGTTAAATGCACGATGCTTATTTTTTAATTACAGGAAATCTCAGCACTCGCTGAAGCCACCTTTTGTTGTGCCGTGCCATTTGCAATTCATGCGGAGAGGCGGCGCTGGGAAAAGGAACACAACTTTCCATGCCTGTATGAATAATAAATCTGAGAAGAGCAAAATGGACCACTGCTTTAAAGGACCACAGTGCTTCCCGGCCCCATGGCGCCACAGTAAGGCAAACACAGTCAAGCGTGGTCAGTAAACAACGTCTCAAAAACCACATCTCTATATCACAACACTTATTTAATGACTGTGTATTTTTCATGTTTGACTGATGTCTATGTGTGGGCTTCTCTTTGTGGGGAAAGAACACTGATGAAATGCACTGAAATTAAACACTTCATGTGTTATTAAGTAATGATAATCGCTGCCTGATGTACAAATCTGATAGTACTGTGTCCTCAAACAGACCTTGCTCTCAGCTGAGAACTACTGTCTCATTGTGGAACTGTACACATCCTGTCCCCGTACTGTCACTATACTTACTGTATGCACTTTTGTAAGTCGCTTTGGATAAAAGCGTCTGCTAAATAAATAAATGTAAATGTAAATGTAAACTGGTCATCACTTCACACATTATCCCCGAAATATGCCGACACTAACAGCTAAAAGACTCTCATATAAAGAACCTAACAGGATGAGACACATATACTTATTTAGAAATGCAAACAGTTATTGAACACATATGATGAAATAACATCCCCATGTTACTCTTGCTTTTCCCTTGGATAAAAGTTAACTGGCTGACAAACAGAGACACCCTCCTTTCCCGCTAAGCCTTGAAAAGCTACATTCCCTCTTTAGTTCAGTATGTTCTACCAAGTGTGCTACCATACAAAAGCACTGCGCCACCATATATTATCACTGTTCACATGCGATTCACTGGAAACACAGCGCACAGCAGTACAGAGCCAAGGAGAGACCGTGAAGCTGAGTTAGGTCAAGGCCGCATGCTTCCATTCTGTCCTCCATACATTCGGCAGCTCCTGCTAATTGGTTTGAACACTCACAGGCCACAAAGAGAACTTGCACAAGGAACAGCAGCACGTGACTGGCACACTGAGATCCACAAATTCTGAGATCCTTCAACAAACTGGGTTTCAATTTAACCTTAACCTTAACCTTTCATCTCTCTCTATGACTCTCTATGTCAGCAGTAAAAACTGTCATGACTGTGATGATGAATCCTGGATACAGCCGTATCACAATTCAGTTCTTTTTGTTTTGGCATCTAGTCTCATCTCCGTGATCTTAATTGTTTGAATTACCTCCTTAATGAGCAACTTTGAAGTATGTTACTCTCTGAGCAACTAATACATTTAGACTTCAGTCTGGGAGCCAGGAAAGACTTCAGAAAGTTCAAACATGTGTACGCTATGTTTGCATCATGAATTATTTACACTCTTTTAATTATTTGAGGTTTGGCTGTCTCTACTGAAACACTTCAGTAGCTGAGCCAATTTTAAATAAAAGTCATCTGAAGTTTGCCCTCCCATTAGTAATCCTTCACAAAATTGTTAAATAAACTGCCCACACATTTATTTAAGTTCCTTCCGGTCTACTCTATGTGCAGTATGACCCAAAGCAAGAGCTTACCCGTGACAGACCTGTGTGGGTGAGATATCTGAGCAGCCTTACAGCTTCAAATGTTGTACATATTAAGGTAAGTTGCTGGCATTTAAAAAAGGCAAAAATAAAATAAAGTTGCCTGTGTACTGTGTAAGATCTGAAACGCAAACCTTTATATCATTCAGTAGCTTCCTGGGAATGCAGTTACCAAAATTAAAGTCCCGTGTTTGGAAAGGCCCACCGAAGCATCTAATGTGAGTCCGTTACAGAGAGCTGTTATTGTTGGGCGACACGGCAGCAGCAGTGAGAGGATGTGTGTGGTGTCACAGCCCAATGCTCACTCAGCTGGCAAAGCAGATACCGCTGGGCAGAGCGTCACACAGCAAAGTGTGAGAGTTTCCTCACCGCAGACTTTCACTACCTCAGCGATCATGAGCGCCAGGCTACAGCACTCCACCCTCTCCAGTGCTGCAGTGAACTCAGTGCCTCTGGGGTGAATGTGTTTGCTGCCTGAGCTCTTAAACAGGACTGTGTGAAAGTGCAGTCCAGAGAAAACACTGGCGTAACGTCAGCGGTTTACAGCTTATGAGGAGTACAGATTTTAGAGGTGCCGGCTTATTTGTTTCGGTTTCAGCTGGAGGTGAAACTTCAAGCGATGACTGGATTCGGATAACGTTCCCATCTCCCTGAGATGCTGTATGTGGGTGGCTTGGGCAGCCGACAGCATGCCGTTCCCCACGGTGACTGGCTCAGATGTGTGGAGGCCAGGTCATGAAGCTTCTTCTGATGCTTGAGTGCTCACATGCTCACATTAACTCCAGTGCATGTGCCCACACGTCATATCCTTGACTCTTTCTTCATACAGCCAGTGAAGGCCTTCCACATGTGTGTTATTTCAACATATGCCAGCGAAGGCTTATGTTGAGGTAACACACATGTGGAAGACTCAATCACAAGGCTTGTCAGTTAGACAAACGGAGTGAGAAAACTTTTTATCCAATTTACAAAGGGATGTTCAGATAGCGTGTGATAAGACTTTATCAGTAAGCCAGCCAAGTATTATCTGGTGAAGAATATAACAGACAGAAAAAAGAAAAATATGACTGTCTGATAAAAGCTAAAAGGGATTGACAGGTTTGATGAAAGGCGATAAAGTCTGATGCATGGCATTCATCATCATAAATTTGATTTCCTTACAGTGTCGTACATAATGAAACCGTGTCACGTAACTGCGAACCATCACTTTCCTTTTCAAATGGAATTTTGCATAGACAAGAAAGGTTAATGGCTGTGAGGGAATGTGACCTTTTCTAATAGTTGAGTTATACTATTCCTTACCAAGTCAACTATCTTTGAGGCCTGTCGTGGTAATTGCCTCATAATAGCAAGTACTGCATATTTAATGTCACATGACACAATTCTGTTCCCCTGTGCAACACAGGTAATGCTATTTTCAGTACGCACAGACGGGTTATTTTCTCAGGTATCCCTGACTACGCAAAGGAGAGAATCTGTGATCCTGTCCTTGATTTCGGAAAGAAATCGATCCCTTGCTTTGCCAGTCATTCTGAATAAGAACATCTACCAAGTGACAAGCTGTACATGTAAATCACCAAAAAGGAAATGCAAAAAAAACAAGTCATGAAGCAATCTGAAGCCATTTACTGTCACAGGTGTGACAAGAGTCATCACTCAGAAAACAGAAGTAATCGTCAGGTGCTTTCAGGTATATTTTTTATATGTTGATTTATATTTAAATTTCTTCATACTGCAGGTAATGCATGATTTTAAGGGAGACCCACAGTGAGTGCATCTCATATGTGAAAAACACACAACTTTCCAGCACAGCACTGATATGAAACCAGTTATAAGGCCGTAGTTTAAAAGCTTAAACCTGTTTCAGCTCCAATAGTAACTGCACAAAGATGATCCGTTTTAACCAAGACCAATTTAGTAGAAAGTCAGCGTGGTGCAACTTTTAACAAAGCTGCATTCCTCTTTCAAGTGATGGCATTAGTCTTTTGCTTTAATCAGGCAGACAACCATCAGCGTGTTAAAATCACCGCCAGGTCACAGAGGATCACACAGAGGTCACAGAAGAGAGCCATGAAATGGAAGTCATATTCAAAATGCAAAATGCATGTGACTCGCCCAAAAGTGTCCTATCAAACGGAAGGAATAAATGAGATATGAAAGATGACCTGGAATGACACCAAATGTGCCACCTGTGCCCTCTGTCAGAGTTTCCAAATAACAACGACGAGCTTTTTGCATCAGAGCTTTATAGCTGCGCTTATGGGGAAGGCGGTCATATGCTGCTGACATAATGGAAAGTATAACACACTGACCAGCCTCGTTCTGTCCGAGCAGCATTTGCCATGTGGGAACAATTGATTCAATCAGACCTTCTGTCTGCAGTAAGCTGTTACAAAGCATGGGAAGGAAGACATACTGGCAGTTCACCCTTTCTATTGCATTCCATTACCTTCTACCAATTCTGTGTTCTTCTAGCGCTTTTGTTTGCATAAATCTGCCTCAGCGTGTGTCTTTAGACAGTGTCCCTGACTGACCCAGTTCAACTCCCACAAATGCAATATAGTTTGGTCTTGATTCAAATAGAAGCCGGTTTAAATATTAATGCCAGCAGCTATCTCCGTCAATAACGGTAAATCTAAGAGGGGCTGCTTGGTTCTTCCATATGTTGGGGCTTGAGTTTTGAATTATGAAATATGAAAACCCCACTCGTCCCTAAATGGTCCTGACAGCTTATATCTGCAGAGATATCTGACCCCGTTCATGGCTTCCAATACACTTAAGACATTCAAAAGCTGCACCACCAAGCAAGGAAGTCAAACAGTTACAGATAAATGCAATGCATTTGGTTTGTGGGAATAAAATCTCTCAACTGACAGATTACATTACATTGTTGGCATTTAGCAGACACTCTTATCCAGAGCAAATTATATCAATTACAGGTTTTTACAATGTTATCCATTTATACAGCTGGATATTTACTGAGGCAACTGTAGGTTAAGTACCTTGCCTAAGGGTACAGCAGCAGTGCCCCCGTGGGGAATCGAACCGGCACCCTTTCGGTTATGAGTCCTGCTGCTTGACCGCTATGCCACGCTGCCGCCCCAGCTAAATCCAGTCCTCCACCAAGACCAGAGTGAAAGAACGGGAGCCCAGCACTGAGAGAGGCTGGCTGTTATCTGTTTGACTTATCTCACATAATCAGTACATTATACACTCTGGGTAGCTTTGGAAATGAAGAACAGAGGGATAAAAAAATCTTCACAGGATTTTCGTATTCTAATAACGATACTATGGATCAAAGGACTGAAACTTAAAAACAATTCATGATGATGCAACTGCCTCCCTCTGGTCCAGCATGGACGCCTGATTAGACAGCCAGTACAGCTTGATGATTTTCTCATCCTGATTAAACACTTTTTTCACACCTAAAGATGGGCATAATTAGCAGGGGATGGCATCTTTTCCCGGACCTTCATTATACACGCTCAACTGGAGCAAACTCTGAAGCGGCCCATCACAGCAGGCCTTTGCTTTCTGAGGGGAAGGTTGAACCTTAACACCCCCAAAAACTCCAGCACACTGTTGCCCACTGCCCTACTGTAAATGCACAGCTGCTTCTTAGTCAGGTCTCTCAGAGAGAACAGATTCTAAATCTCAACGAGACTAGTAAATACCTCAGACAAAGGCCTGCACCTCATACTCCGCAGCTGTGGACAGTATGGAGCAGAGGGAGGTCACAGAGACAGCCACTCCTGGCTGGTTGTACCTGCGGTTGCCAGCATGAAACCCCCCCCCCCCACCCCCCAGGACCTTCAACAGCCAGCTAGACCCATGAACTGTCCAGTGACCACCTCCATAAACTCATCGACTGTGGCCTGTCATGGATGTTACATCAATCGCATGGGCCAGATGCACCACCAACGCCCTGCTCATAGAGAGGCAGTCTGCCTCAGTGGAGCACACATTTACAGTAAATATTCCTCCCAAAATCCCTGGGCAACCATCTGGGTATGACGTGGAATGGCTCCAGAATGGCAGATGCTTCGTTCTACATCGCAGCCAGATGCCTTACGGTCCACTGCCCTCAGTGGCATTAAAAGGTATTTTCACCAAAACCCTCCAGTTTGGTCCCCTAAATGGTCTTACCTTTATGACTGTAATCATTTATCATGGACAGGAGCTACTGTTTATCGGTCCGTCTCTCTGCACTGAGCTGTAGCGAATTACGTGTGAAATTCTTGCACATTCTTAAGAATGAAAACAGGTTCCTGATCACTTAATGCACAAATACGGACCCGAAAAATATACATTTAAAAGTAAGGTCATACTTATGGTCACCAATGAGCGGTCAGTCCTTGTGTCTATTGGCTTTCTTTCTAATAAAAAGAACAAGAGGACTATTAAAGAACAGATCATGGAGACCGTGAGGTTTGTGTGTGTGTATGTGTGTGTGTGTGTGTGTGTGTGTGTGCGCATGTGTATGTGTGTGTGTGTGTGTGTGTGTGTGCGTGTGTGCGCATGTGTGTGCGTGTGTGCGCATGTGTGTGTGTGTGCGTGTGTGCGCATGTGTATGTGTGTGTGTGTGTGTGTGTGTGTGGACACTCTCCTTCCCATTTCCCCCTCTGTCTCTGTAACTCCATCCTGCTGTACTCAAACAGTGAGAGCAATAATAATTGACCATGTTAAATAAAAGCCGGTCTCCTGTTGTCTTTCTTTACCAAGGGAGAAAGAAGCGGAAAAAGGCAGAAAAAGGACAAAGCGCATAACTTGCAATCTAAGCATTAGCCTAGCATGACCCTGATGCTACTTACTGTAATATTAATCTCAAAGTCACACATCCATCAGCAGGTTAACGCAACAGGCAAAGAGAGACTACACAAATAGCGCAAAAAAATAAGAAAGAGTCTCGAAGCTGGCACTCGAAACCATTTGCCTCCAGGCACTTACAACCTCCTTGATATTTCAGCATAAATGATGTGTGTAACGTATAATGGTATTTTAACTAAATTGTCAATCTGCGGCAGCCTTGTGTGTCATACTGTGGGGTGCACGGAGCCTCTCTTTGTTTTCTGAAATGAAAGTTATTATCCCAAACAACAGTGCGGACTGCACTCCCCTCCATCAGTCTGCAGAGTTAAAAACGGATCCATTTCTTCCTGACAGCCTCCATTTCAATCTCCCTTCCCACAGCCTCCATCGAGAGAATGTCATTTATACTGCCAATTGCTTATGCACCGGAATGAGTCTGTCTGGCCGTAAATCAGCAAGGCAAGGTGAATGATGTCAGGAGCGACTTTATAAAGTACCATCCTTTTCAAATTTGCTTTTACAGGGTGCTGCCTGCTCAAATCTTTCTCTTCACATTTAGGCCTAAACAGGAGTGATCAATGGTAAAGGCGGAATATAAAATATATCTCTTTTTTGCTGTTATGTTTGCCACCAGCCATCCACTGTAGAAATGATCAAGTTAAAGCAAGTACTTCAACATAAGGAAGCTGCTACTGATGAACACAATTAAAAACATAAGAGGCAATTATACTTCCTAACATTTCAGATATTGTAACAAATTAACACGCTAAGGGAATATCAATATTGAGAAACTATGTCCATGATAAATGGAGAGCTAAATAGAGCAGTGTAAACTAAAATCAATATAAACAGAACAGAAACAAAACCCATGATTACACAAAACTGCAGGCGTTCGGGGCATTATTGCCTCAGTGGAGTCTGCTCCTCGGACCGCAGTGGCGGAGAGCGGGACAGATCTGAAACAAGCCCTCTGCGAGGCCGTAAAATCGCAGCCCTGTTAAATATTCATTCCGCCCTCCTTTTTGTCAGTGTGGATTTTGGAATAGTATAAATGTTGTATTGGTGTTTAAGAGTGGTTTAATGGGGTGTGAAGAGTCTGTGGGAGAGGCAGAGAGGAGAGGGAGGGTGTCCTGTGGGGTCTGACAGGTAGAATAAGTCCTGCTGAATGGCTTCATCTGCATGCCTTTCACAGCCCATCTGATAAACACGCGTCGCGCGGAGAGGCTTGGGGGTGCGGCAGGAACTGCAATGCCGCACGACGCACTGCGCCTACACTCCGCTGCCCTCAGAGAATCACACAACGCACTGCGCCTACACTCCTCTGCCCTCAGAGAATCACACCACGCACTGCGCCTACACTCCTCTGCCCTGTTTCTGCCCTCAGAGAATCACACGACGCACTGCGCCTACACTCCTCTGCCCTCAGAGGATCACACCACGCACTGCGCCTACACTCCTCTGCCCTCAGAGAATCACACGACGCACTGCGCCTACACTCCTCTGCCCTGTTTCTGCCCTCAGAGAATCACACGACGCACTGCGCCTACACTCCTCTGCCCTCAGAGGATCACACGACGCACTGCGCCTACACTCCTCTGCCCTCAGAGGATCACACCACGCACTGCGCCTACACTCCTCTGCCCTCAGAGAATCACACGACGCACTGCGCCTACACTCCTCTGCCCTGTTTCTGCCCTCAGAGAATCACACGACGCACTGCGCCTACACTCCTCTGCCCTCAGAGGATCACACGACGCACTGCGCCTACACTCCTCTGCCCTCAGAGAATCACACGACGCACTGCGCCTACACTCCTCTGCCCTCAGAGAATCACACGACGCACTGCGCCTACACTCCTCTGCCCTGTTTCTGCCCTCAGAGAATCACACGACGCACTGCGCCTACACTCCTCTGCCCTCAGACAATCACACAACGCACTGCGCCTACACTCCTCTGCCCTCAGAGGATCACACGACGCACTGCGCCTACACTCCTCTGCCCTCAGAGAATCACACGACGCACTGCGCCTACACTCCTCTGCCCTCAGAGAATCACACAACGCACTGCGCCTACACTCCTCTGCCCTGTTTCTGCCCTCAGAGAATCACATGACGCACTGCGCCTACACTCCTCTGCCCTCAGAGGATCACACGACGCACTGCGCCTACACTCCTCTGCCCTCAGACAATCACACAACGCACTGCGCCTACACTCCTCTGCCCTGTTTCTGCCCTCAGAGAATCACACGACACACTGCGCCTACACTCCTCTGCCCTCAGAGAATCACACAACGCACTGCGCCTACACTCCTCTGCCCTCAGAGAATCACACAACGCACTGCGCCTACACTCCTCTGCCCTCAGAGGATCACACCACGCACTGCGCCTACACTCCTCTGCCCTCAGAGGATCACACGACGCACTGCGCCTACACTCCTCTGCCCTGTTTCTGCCCTCAGAGAATCACACGACGCACTGCGCCTACACTCCTCTGCCCTGTTTCTGCCCTCAGAGAATCACACGACGCACTGCGCCTACACTCCTCTGCCCTGTTTCTGCCCTCAGAGAATCACACGACGCACTGCGCCTACACTCCTCTGCCCTGTTTCTGCCCTCAGAGAATCACATGACACACTGCACCTACACTGCTCTGCCCTCAGAGGATCACACGACGCACTGTGCGTATCAGAGAACCACACGACGCACTGTGCGTATCAGAGGGTCACACGACGCACTGTGCGTATCAGAGGGTCACACGATGCACTCTGCCCTGTTTCAGGCCCCTCACAGTAACCTGTGAAATCCTTCTGCAGAACTCTGTGTAATATTCCAGAGGATGGACTTCTCACTGATGAAAGTCAAGCTTTACACAAGGGGATAGAAATCTGTTTAACATCTGAATCCACGTCAGCTCTGCTCTGGTGGGCTAAACGCAAGGAGGACAGGTATGATACAGCAGCGTTTTGAAAAGCTGTGTGTTTTTAAGCATTTTTGAAAAGTACTGTCATTCCAGTTTGGTGACACATTTTAAGGGGAAATGTCTGCTAAGCAGATGCTCTCATCCACAAGGACTCCAAAACTCAGAAGTAGATAAGGAGCAAAACCTCTGCCTCTTCTGAGATTCACGAGTAGTCATTGACTTAAGTTTTGATTTAATTTGGAGCATACAGATCAGGGCTCTGCACTTCAGAGAAATGTGCAGTTTAAACATCCTGGCAGGCCTTTTGCCATTGATCATAATGCAAGCATAACTACAGGTAGCTAACTAATGACCCTGACAACTCTATCGTGAGCAAGTTACCTCGCGGGCTACATAACAAAGTTCTGTCAAAACAAAGTGTCATTACCATTATCTGGCTAATGATGACACGATTATCTAGCTAATTAGTTGTTGACAACTGATGATGAGAGAAATTAAGCAATAGTAATTGTGCAAAGTCATTGGTGTAGCTGTATTACTGTCAGACCAAGCCCACAGGGAGTTCCTGCAGTAGTACAAAAGCATGTTTTTGCTGTCTGAAGTCGAGCACCGATCATTCAAAGCTGAGGGTTGTGCTGCTTTCAGTCTTTGTTCCATGCCTCTGTGTTTGTAGAGGGGAAGCTGCCCAAATTCGCTTCATTTCTCATTAGAGATTCACAGGATTCGGTTCTTGTCGAGGCAAACACCATTCCCGGACATGCCAGCTGCATCTACCATATATCCCCGACCATCAACTCACCAGGAAATTCCCCCATGGTGGCGCTATCCTGTACCCACATCAGCAGCAGAATACACGAATCATCTGCTTCAGCCAGCCTTTATGATGTCACAGAAAACTCTGAGGTCACTATGCAGGGGAGAGTCAGCTAATGGCGACAACATTGTGTCAAGAACTGTAATTTTTGATAGGATTCCAACCAACTCCTTGTAATTAAGAAACTAAGAAAGACATGAGACTTGACATGGCACAGTAAAAGCTAACTGAAGAATTCATGACCTTAATTAGCGAAAGTCCATCTGTGTTACATTGATTGAGGGTGTTTTCTTCCACACCTAAACCACAGTGTGTGTTCAAACTGCGGTAGAGTGAGTGCAATTTTAAGTTTGAATGTTTTGGGTTTTATTGTAAGCAGTTTGATTCATGAGCCTTGAGTCATGTTCATAAACATTTTTTATAGGTGATGAGTATTTGAAATCAGTCTTCGCTAAGCTTTCAGCTTGGTGTTTCCTGAGAGATCGATTGTAATTGGCTGAAAAGGATTCATCTTGGGGGAGAATAAAGGTGCTCAGTGCGGCGAGATTAAACACATCACTTTGATTTATAACAGTGCGGTCAACATGCAAACTGAGCCACATCTTCTCCTACCGCTGTGGCATTTTGTTAGTCCAGTGAGCACACCTTTCACATTCTTCTTAATAATTCATTTCCTCCTGCAGAGGTGGCCGGCCTTTCATTTGTGCAATTCTGTACACTGTAAAGAGATGCCTGAATGCACTGTTTTGCATAAACAGCCTCATTATAATTCTGATCCGGTTGATTTAAATTGAAAGCAATGATCAGTTATTCGTGTACACAAATACAATATCTTCTTGTCTACAAGTGAAAATACAATAACGTTAACCAGAAAACTATTAAACGCTTTTTCGCTGACTGGACTGAAGAGAAAAACCGCACCGCGTCGATGCAGCTGGACAAACCCGTGGTATGGGGACAAGGAAGAAACACAATGGATCTGCCCTTTGAACCCGTGGCGACAGCCTTGCAATTCACCACAGCGAATTAGTGTCAGAAAGACTGCTCCATAATAACAAAAAAGATAATAGTCATTTCAGCCCGGTGTTCCCGTACGGATCCCATAACCTCCGCAGTGCCCGGGCCCTCAATTTCATCAGTTCTGCCATTTGCTGCGTGATTTCACCTTGCGACGCCAAGACAGGCTCTATAAAGGATGACTCACAGGCAATTTCTCTGCCGACATGGCTTCTCCATGCATGCACATTGATTTGTGGCCGGCGTGATGCGTCTGTGTGCACACGCTGTCGCTGTCAGAGGTGTTAGTGGGTGCCTTTCAGCATCTCCTGCATTTCATTTAACCACGGTAAGACAAATTAAAACACAGGCATTACTATGGTTGTCCATTCATTGTGTGTCTAATTATATCGATTTTCTGACTAAAGATCCCTGGGGAAATTCTTTCTAAATAGATTTTTGTTAATAAATATAAAAGACCTGAAACACCATGAAGAGGGAATCTATAATTACATCAGCTGAAGCAGTACCTTGTGTTGGTGCAAAGATCACAATCGTGGTGATGATGATGATGATGATGATGATGATGATATGGACTTATAGCTGCACAAAAAACTCATAAAAGTCTCATGAACACACTCTGACCTGAGGTCCTCTTTCAGGGTGATCACGCTCTTGAGGATCTTCTGTTGTGGATTCTTTGGAGACCTGAGTACAGAAAGATGCTTCAGTGCATGTAAGATAATGACACCATATCAGCACACTTATCAGTATTACAATATAAAGAAACAAAACAGACAAGTGCTAAGCATTTTATTTTAGTGCATGGTGGTAAAGATCATTATTTATTTAATATTTACCTCCTTAGCTGACACTGTTATCCAAGAAACCTCACAGTTTCTCTTATTATGCATTTAACCAGTGAGGTATTGACTGAAAAGCATGTGCATTGAGTACACCGTTCAAATAAGCAAAAACAGAGCCCCACCTGGGAACCTGCTTCATCTTAGCTGCACGCCCAAAAATACTTTTATTATATACTGCCTTCCTTCCTCATAACAGGATTGTTACAGTAACAGTGCACATCATACGTTGTAACAGTATCATTCCGGTAACAGTGTACATCTTACATAGTAACAGTATTGTTACAGTATCAGTGTACAGTCTGCATAATAATACTATCATTACAGTTACATCACACAACCTGTTCCATCCAGTGAAAAAACATGCTAATGGTGCATTATAGTACCTGAGGCCCAATGCAGGTATTTAGGTACAGTATGATCTGTGACTATGGAAATGATAAAATCATAGAGAGAGGCAGGGACAAACACAGCTCGGATTGAGAGAGAATCAGCCAGGGTCAGAGGGCAAAGCAAGGTCAAGGTCTATCACAGAGAAGTAACAATTCTCTAACAGTCACCGCAAGCCTTTAAATCTATTCAATCTAATCCAGTATTACTGAAATATCCCCTAATGATGGAAAAGATAAAACCCAAGATTAAACAGTTCATTACAGCAAGGGGGTCATGAAAGACTCTAGGTATTAAGTGGGATAGAGCAAAATTCAAAACCTGATGGGGACACATTCAATCTCATATTCACTTACCCTCAAATATGAGGAATGAATTTAGGCAAGATTTTTCTGCACTAAACACGTTTATTCTGACACAGTTCATCTCAGTTCATCTCAGTGACCGCTAAATGTGTGATGTTGTGAATGAATCTAAAAATATACTACTTGCTTAAGTTACACAAGCACTACAGCAGTTAGGAATGGAGCATCCCCCTGAGTGAGACTCCCAGCAAAAACAGCACACTGTGACCAAAAGATCACGGACACAATTAGGGCAGCACAACAACATACACTCAGTGTTTCTCATAAAAAGCCCTGTCACACCACTTTTCGTTGCTTGGTTTGCGTTTTGTGATGATGCTATGATAAAGGAATAATAACAGGAATAAACACTTTACAGATTAAAGCATGCAGTAGCATGATGCAGTATAATAAAATATGGCAGTTAATTTGGTGGCTTTGTGTTGTGGTGTGGCAGGGTCTGTGTAGAAAGCAGGAGACAGCTGTTTGAATCTGGGGTTGACAATAACACACTCCCCCTGATGAGCTTTTGGCAGCAGAACAATCTGAATGATCTCAGCTCACATTTAAATAAAACTCTCTTAACAGGGTCACAAACAAAGGCTCTCTCTATTCACACTGCACAGACAGTTCAAGATAGTTCAAAAGTATTGAGTTTCTAATTACCCCCACTCTTCTCTCACCCCCTCACAAATTCACTCACACACACACACACACACACACACACACTCGCACGAAAACATATCACAGAGCTACGACCACACACATTAAAGGCAATGCGTACATCAAGATTTTTTTTAACAGCGCCAAGATGTAACAAAGCCGCTTATTTGATTAGCGCTGATTAGAATTTAATTGCTGTTCTCCAAAACAGGATGACCTCCGCTTTGTGCACTTATAGGATAAACTGCTGCTTGGCAGGATTAAAAATCCCTATCAAATGAATTCGCCGCTCGGTCCTCTGAAGTTCAGCCGCACCGCTGTTTGGAATGCGTACTGCAATGGTGCACGTTTGCCCTCCGCCATTGACCTCATTCAGGTTCGCGTTGACTCAATTAACTTATTGCGCTGATCTGCCATTGGCTGCTTTTCCACATTATTTGACTGTGTGGACTGATTTGAGTATATCGGACTAAACGTTTTAACATCTGAATGACGGCCCCGCACGCTGTTGGTGCGCTGTGACATTAGGCAAATGGCACGATTTCAACACAGGAAAATATGATCCCTGTATTTACGTTATCTCTCTCGTTTCAGCCTGGTTTGACTTCAGCACCCGAATGCGTTGGATCATATTATAACGGATACCTAAAATTTAAACACCGTGACAAATGTAAAAGCATCATTATCGTGACTTTATTGGTGAAGCTGCCATTTGTAATGGAGAAGTGATGAGGGTCCTTCATTTCTGTGCAAACTAATGGTGAGACATAACTAAGCCCAGCTTTAATTAAACTCAGGACACAGACTCATGGGAGAGGGGGAGGGGGCATAAATGGAATGTTTGCCTTTGAACAGTTAAACATTTTAATGTGTTCTCTGCACTCGTGGGCGCCTCAGTGCTGGAATCCATGCAGCAGCCCAGCCATCCTGCACAGCTTAATGGCAGAGCAAATTGGCTATGAAATCACAGTGACTAGTGCCTCACCAAGCACATGAGCTCCTTCCATAAAACGAAGGCGTGCAGGCATGGAGGTGACGCTCCTGCAGTTAGGCTCAGAGACGCAGGACCCGCGGAGAGCTCCAAGCCTATGAGCTGCCAGGCTGGAACACCGCTCCATAAAGCTCCATGTTTAAGAATCGCTTCATTTTTTCTGAGTGGCTCTTTCTTTAAGATATAGGCTGACTACTTCATAAACCTGGAGTCACAGTGAAACGGCCGGCCAGCCTGAGGTTCTTTTCTCCTCAGCAAACCCACACACCATGGGGTCAAAGAAATAGAGCAGAGAACAGAGTCACTTGTTAAAATGGGGGTGCTTAGCGATGGTGGAGCCCCCGCCCTAGTACTCCGCTTCTCCTCAAGGGACTCCAGGAGTCAGTCCAGGAAGACTCCCCGCAGAAAAACAGTAATGACCGGGTTTTATGATCATTTTACTGACATTACAATCTCTCTCCAGGCTCCACCATGCTGCTCAGCTCTCTCTGAGGAAAAATAAACCGCACATACATGTTCATCAAAGCTGCCTGTTACATGATCACACGGCCACACTGCTACTAAAGACTGATTTACAAGGTTGTCAGAGACAATAAAAATGTAATGCAGCCAGGATGACCCCCCCCCCCCCCACCAAGGGTTTTCATGAATTCCTCATTCTAACCACCCTTTCCCAAAAACCTTTGTATGTACCGTCACACAGTGTAGGTGCTCTGGTTCAAACAGACACCTCTTCCCAGAAGCCATCTGACAAACAGGGTCGGCTCAGCAACAGTCCCCCCCCCCCAATCTAATTCTTCAGCTTCTCAATCAGACGATCCGCTCTGTGTTAGTGTATTAAAGCTGACCTTGTCTGGCGTTCGTCTCAGGCCCTGCGAGTAATGCAGTGGTTAATGGGCAGCCTCTCAGCGCGTCTTCATTCCCACACATGTCCCCCTAAGTGAATAATAAATGAACTCTGCTGCAATGTGAGGTGACAGTTAATATCAGGCTGTGTGTAGCTGTCTGGGGTTTGACCTTAACTGGTTGGCGTCACTTCCCTCTGCTTTATCCGGACGGCACGCTGCGCGCAAGAAAGGCCCACGCTCCCATCACCCGCGCATTTCAATGCAAGCTGGTTTCACTCTGTTGCAGAATCAGAGCGAATGCAGATTATATTCCCATTAATAAAACAATCGCTCAGACGTGAAAAGATCACTCAGGCTTCCCCTGCAAGAGCTGACACTGAACTAATGAAAATAGATTCACAGACTGAACACATTAAATGCATTAAATCCACAACTGTGATGACCCAAACAGAACAGGGGAGCAATGGTAAAAATTAGTATGAAACACTCGTACAAATACGATAAAAGATGACCATTCAAAGGCTCAGTCCAGCTGATAAGCACAATGCATTAAATTATGAAGATACACCGATGTGCAATTGTGCAAACTGAAATGTTCTCTTTAAGAGGTGAAGTGAGGATAAAATAATGAAAAGAAATCACTCAGCTACAGTGATATGACAGTTTTTAAAGATTGTTTATGAAAAGTTTTCATTTTATAGTGCTGTGGACAAGAAAAAGGCTCATTTAAGCGCATTTCGACTGATGGCTCTTATTCCACTGGAGATATACGGGAAGACTATTTCGTCTTCTTTTCTCCCCTCAAACAGGAAAGGAAATCCAGGTTAACAGAGCAACCAAATTGCCTTATCTCTTTTAACAAACGAGGGAACACTCATTACCTTCGGAGCACAGAGAGATACAGATGGCAGCTTCCAATTACAGCAGCATTGATTGGGTCATTCTCCTGTTTCACACCTTGTATCTGTTACATTTCTGCCAGATGACAAGATAATACAGCGAGAGAGACTCAGGGACTCCTGTGGAGAGCGTTCCTTTCAAAGCGGAACAGTGCCTGCGGCAGAGACAGGCAACGTTTACACCCGTCCACAGCGCAAGCCACACACTGAGTCTGTTGACAATAATTTCACCAGGGAACATGGAGAGCGTACAGTTACGCACACCGGCCCAATGCATCCATCACTGTGGCCGCACTGTATAAAACAAACACCCAATCCCACCGCAGCGTGTTACCGTCTCTCTGACGCCCACTGTAACCAATGCTGACGTTACCAACAGCTAATCTTACCGCAACGAGAGCAACTTTTAAAATTACTGCTACAAATAGAAGTCTCAGAGGCATTTCGAAGGAAAAATAGATACGTTTTTTTTTTCCCTACAGTGTGATCTGTATCATTGATTCACACATTTTTTCGCACGGCTTTCCTGGGAATGTCGCCCACCACACTGCAGACCCTGCCGACCCGCTGACGTCACTGGCTTCCTGCAGGGCCCGCCGAACCGCAGAACGGCCAACGCTCTCCCTCCTTCCCTCCGGGGGGGTTGAGAACCCAGCTCACGCCGGCTTCATTACGGTTTCCATCACAATCTCTGCCGGCAAACACGTATTCAGATGCAGGATTACGCCGGACATAATTGGCACTGGAACGGTCCCATCTCTTAGGTGGTGAGGACAGGGTGTGTTAGCTTTCATTACAGCAAAAGCCCCAAATTAATCTCCTCCCACAGGGAGACCAAACCAGTGTTGGAGACACATAACAAGTCTTACAATGCAGTGATGGTACTCCTACAGTGGCTCTTTTGTGATTTTTCCCCCTTTGTTTACACCCACAGTTACATTGTTTCAACACCACAGAGACAGTCCCGATGGAGCCTCCAGCCCTGGAGCCATGACAAGAAAATACGTAGGTGGACAGACACCTATTAAATCTTTGTTTGGCCGTGAAGTTGCCTCCAGTGCACTAATATCACTCACTACAATGATACACTGTGTGGAAATAATGAGACGCCGCGACGGAATACAGATGAATCACAATGGGCTCTCGCGGTCGTGACTTTACTCCTGAATAACATGGCCGCTTCCCCCTGGTTAGGCCGCAACGCGCCGCGCTGCTTTAGGACAAAGATCTGTGCTTTCGCTCCCT
Source organism: Megalops cyprinoides (assembly GCF_013368585.1). NCBI lineage: Eukaryota > Metazoa > Chordata > Actinopteri > Elopiformes > Megalopidae > Megalops > Megalops cyprinoides. The sequence goes on along the minus strand of NC_050607.1, from coordinate 3,583,545 downwards.
TTCATGTGTAGCGTGTTCCTCTACCTGCAGGGTTATCACCGCTGTTCATCTTAAGTGTAACTAATGCCCAGGTAGGTACATCCATTCAAACGGCTTCTCTCGCTGTGAAGCCTTAAATATCTCATTAGTGCCACTCCTGCTCAGGGCTTTTCTCTGTTAAAAGACACTTGTATCTTAAAGCAATGCAGGGACGGGTGTGCTTTGTTTCCTCAAGAGCAAACTATGAGAAACTGAAAACAACACACTACATTTTATATAACACATTAAAATAGAAAACTGGCGTGTCAGTAAAGAGGACACAACTGTTACTGTTTATGCCCAGCTGAACATCGCACATTGCAATGCTTGTGGTATTTTTTTTTTTTATCTGGCATTCTCCTTAACACATGCAATTGCAATGCTGGACTAAATGTAAACGGCATGTAATATATTAATGATGAATTAAACAGTAATTAATGTTTTATTAAGTACTAATACATTCAATGTATCCACAAATATCAGCAATCTGCACTGCTTTTGTTTACCGCCCTGACAGGCAGCGGGTGCCTGAATTTCTAGGAAGCTGAAGTCCAGCTATCAGGAAAAGTACCTCCTAGCTGTTCAATTTTGTACTATAGCAGTGAACCGTGAAGGCATATCACAACAAACATGTAATATTAGCACAGGCCCACAAAATCCCCACTAGTGTACCCCTAGTTAAATACTTAAGCGCAGTTGCCTAGACACTGTTTTATTACAGTGAAGGATGTCTGACAGTCATGTGTCCCCTGACTGATGCCTGTTGGGTTTAGCCAGCTCCCAGCCGCAAGCAGATACTTATACTGTACGTATCCATTATTCATTCCCACTGCACATTAACCTGCTTTGCGTAAATATTTCACTGGTAACTGTGAGCTCAGGAGCTCAGAGACACACGCAGGTGCCACATCAGCGGGGGGTGGGGTGGGGGGAGTTCAGGGGTGGGGGGGTGGGGGGGTTGGCGGAGCTGTATGGCATTCAGAACCAGATTTAAAAGTGGAAACGTGCTCAATAAAGTGGACGGCCACACTGTGTTTGCATCAATACTGCAACTGTGACGCAAATTGGTACGGAAGCGGTACCACTTCTGCACATGTATTCAGAGTTTGTACGGAGGGGGGGAAAAGATGCTTTTATGTTGCTTTGCGCCGAGCCACAGAAACAGATTTCCTTGGCAGGCCGGGGGGACTGCTCTTTAGCAGCGCTCGGGGATATAAATAGAGCACGACTCGCACTGTGTGGCTCCCGCTGACTCCAGGCAAACGCTGCCGCTCTTAATGTGCGGGAGGAGAGAGTGCATCTCAATGGGCTGCATGTTTTCACAGGGGCGCACGCACAGCAGGGGAGGGCTGCGTCCCAGCCTGGCTCCACGCTTCAGAGCCGGCATCACACCGGACTGCACGCTGAATACACCCGTCTCACATAATACATCACACACTACATTTCCCATGGCGCCTCACTGCTGTCTGGAGACACTGATGTTCTGCAGCTGAAATCGGTCAAGCTGAGGATACAGCACAGTATGTATCAATCTGTGTGCTGGTCTAGTTTGAGTCTGTGTGTCGGTGTCAGCACCATATGCGGTAAGGCTTCATGTACCGTATACCAAACTCCCCCGGATTCCCAGTGCAGAGGGCTCCATAGTCTTAAAGCAGCATCTGTGACTCTTAAGGTAACTGTTCCCTCAGAGGCTTAGTTCATGTCACCGTAGAGCTTTATAAATACAGACTATGGGTGATGTGCAACGTATATATTTAGTTAGCATATGCATCTGTGTTCAAAGAAATATTTCGTTTCAAATGTGAGGTGTTGCTTTCTCTTCCAATTCCCTAATGACATGTGCAGGTTCCCTTTCCCCAAGACAAATTACATGCATCATGACAAAATACGAAGGTACCTAAAGACATATTTTGCTCTGTGTAGTCATTTTTTACAGCAATCCTTCAACATTGGAGTGTCTCTGGCAGACTACAGCTTGGCCCTGGGCTCTATCTTCACCAGTTTTGGCTTATCTGGGTGATGAAAATAGCTCAATTTGGGTACTGGCTCCAAACGTGTGATAAGGAGCAAATTACACCAAATAAAAACATTCCCACCGGGAGGTTTTCTGTGGGTTGGTCACAACTAATGTTCCACCCATATGTCTAAGTGTCGGATATCTGGTGGGCAAAGCTGATCTTCCGAGGATTATTTTGTGTTTCTGACAGTTTATAATTATGCCAGGACTGGAATTCAACACCCTGAGAGCTGTTGATAAGCTACCATGTGGAGGCACAGTACCCAAGGGAGGAGAAGCACTCTGAGGTAGTATAAGCAGCAGAACAATCCCTTTCCTCTGTAAGCCAATGGGAATTTTTTTGTGTTTTTTTTTTCGTTTGTCATCTTCTTAAGAGTAAATCTTGTGTATGACACCTCACTATACACAATAGTAAGAAGCCACATCAGGACATCGCCTTGCTCACAAGCCAAGACACATTAAATATGTCTCTGTTTTAATACTTTCAACAATTAAAAATATGGCAAAGCTGGAACAGGGCATTGACACTGCCTTCTGTTTGCCTGCCAAATTTTGTGAGTTTTTGATAAACTGAATTTTGTAGAAGAAAGTGGGAGGAAAAAAATCAGAACAAACTCCAGAACCTTTCCAGAACTTTCAGTGCTTGGCCCCTATTAACAATGAAAATGAGAATAATAATTATGTTACCGACAACAAACGATTTCTTCAGCAGCGTTTGCGTGTAAGTCACATGTATGTAATGATGGAAGGATCAGCACCTTCCTCTTGCTTTATACAATCTACTGTAGACAGACCAACCTTAACCTCTCCTATCTGGGATAATGGGTGCAGGTTTGGTTTTAAACAGGTTTTTGCTGACATGTTTGTTGGAAAACATTTAAATGGATGCAACAGAAAGCAGGAAAAAAAATCACAATTTTGCAGAAATAATTTGCTAATTTGTTTGTGCGTACCTGTTTATGTACAGGAAAAATAATGTAAATGTAAACAAAATGTGTTCAATAGATATTGTCAGTTCAGTTCAGCTTGGTACTGGCAGGTTGTTCTGAATGATTCCTGATTGCTTGTTTTTGTTTCTGTCCACAGGCATGACCCCAAATGAATGTGAAGGGTGGCGATGCCGCCCACATTGGGGAGGACGCCGTGGCTGCACGGAGGGAGCCCATTAGGAGGGTAATGAATATCTCAGAGCGGCGGGGCATTAAGAGTGATGCGGGATAAATTAGCCCCGTTTCAAACTATCTGGGTTTACAAATTGCACCACTTTTTATTCCAGCGATCGCGCCTGTGTTTGCCTCACGTAAGCAGCTCAGAACCAAAACCCCAGCCCCAGCCAGACTGGATCAAGGCCTTTTCTGTCTCAGAACCAACCCATTCTGCTGTGTTCTGATGGAATGTGTGTGTGTGTGTATTTGTGTGTGTGTGAGCACTTTTTCCTGTACTCTCATATCCTGATTTCAAAATGACTCTCCAAATTCATGATGCACCTGTTGCACCTACCAAATATTGATCCAAGGGAGGCTAACATCAGTTATTCCAGAGGCTTGAATACATATATTTCCAAACTACTACCAAGCATCCACACCCACAGTCTATACTTCCAATAATTTGGCCGTGCCATTCTCGTCTTCATGAAGCTGCCAGTTAAACACACTGCGTTTGGGAGTTTCTTACACATCCTGAAGTCATTTGTACACATGAAACGCTGCACATAGTTTTATGTGCTTCTGTACTTGAATATTAACTTGAGCGGTGTGCTTGTATACATAACAAGTCTATAAAAAGGCTGGACAACATGCATTTGATTTGCCGCACACTCAGCTCATCCTCTGAAATGAAATTGGTAATGAAATTACTCTGTTCCAAAATGGTCCCCTCTGCCGGGGGGGGGGGGGGACAATTTGTATTACACTGCATATTGCTCTCACATTTAATTGACAGCAACTGTTTATATCTGGAGGCATTAATAATGGTTAAACATATCTGGGAATCGACATGATAAGCCGCGAATGGGCACCGAGGTGGAATGCTTTTAGGACCACAAAAGGCGTTGGCAGACACTCATTTTCCTGTCAATGGGTAAATAACTCCCCGTGGAGCGGGCCCTGTGGAACCGACCAGCTGAGCTCCAAATTACACAGCGCCTCCCGCAAAAAAGACAGCGCTCCAGATAATGTGTTATTTTAACAGCCTCGCCAACCAACTTCTTTCACACTGAGCGTTTTTTTAAACTGTCCCCACTAGTTTGCACTGATTCATATAGTGCCAGGGTTTCTAAATCCGCGGTGCTGCGGCCCAACGGGAAGGCCCAGAAAGCGGTGCAGCACTGAGGCCCACGCCGTCGCAGTAAAAACAGTCCCACATTATCGCCATTGATTTGAACATTACACTGTGCATCTTTAGGAGATTATTACATTGACTGAGCCAGTGATTCCATTAAAAGCCAGGGCCCGGGGGAGTATGTCATAACCCTCCGAGAGTTGGCCAATATTAGAAGATTCTGGCAATTTGCCACGTTCATGAAGTTAGCTGATTATTCTAACACACTTTCATTTTCCTGTGGCCTTGCCCTCTCCCTTTCAAGGTTTGATTTATGTTTTATTTGCTTCCAAGTGACTCTCTCACATACCCAGATAAGGTATATTTGTATGTGTGGGTGCCTGGGTGGCTCTCTTGGGACCTGAGGGAGCGCGGCTTTGAGTTACAGTATGTAAATAGGCGTTTGCGGTAGGTTCTAACAGTATTCTTACTCCTGTATAAATGTAATGGTTTCTTGCAATAAAACAACTGTAGATTTAAAAACGTTAAGTAACTGCTTAAACTAGACTCAGAACTGTATTTCAGAAGGATGTTTTTTTTTTTTGTTTGAAGATTCGGAAAAAAAATACTCAGAAGATCAATGCAATAAGCATTTCAAAAATGTAGCCATGTTGTTTTTGTCTCATTAAATTACAGAAGTGCTACCAATAAGGGCTCAACACTTAAACTTCAGAGCCATTTCTCTACCTCAAGGAACCACAAATGCATACATAATTTATTTTTCATGATTTCCTCTGAGGGTTTGTAAAGCAACAAACAAAAAAGTTCATGTTTTGGTGTAATTCGTGTTTTTTCCCCTCATATTTGGACAGATATATTTGGAGTATCGAGGCCCGGTTCAAACTGGGACACAACAGTGGCGCAAACGTTTGGTTTTCACCATGCAATAAGAAGTCAAACTTCTTCCTGTGTTACAGAATAGGCTGGGAGATCCAGGGTTCAGGTTCCCTGGAGAATCATAGCCCCAGCCTAACCTTAGCCTGGAGTCAACAGCTTATCCCGACACGAGAAAGCACCCTAGCCAAGTGTCGACAGCACACTTTTATCCGAATGAGGAGGCTGTGTTGTAGTGGGAGGGGAGGGGTGCTGGGCTCATGATCCAGGGGGCTTGCTGTTCAATTATGGATGGGACACTGTGGCAACATAGTATTTATAGCACTACCCAGCTGAGTCGAACCATTTAAACAGGGCAAATGTGTAGCTGAAAGTGTGTGTAATGGAGGTAGCTGTAAACCATGTGTAAAATGCATTGCTCACCAACACCAAGGCCTGCATTTCTGTTCCTGGCCCGAGGTTCTTTCCGTGGCAGAGACGCCATTTCACAGAGCTCACGCTAAACTAGGCTAATTACCCGTGTCGCTCGCCACCGACACATCTGCATAATTACAGGCCATTTGCAATGCAGACACAATGAAATGGTCTGTGACAGGAGGAGAGAGAATCAACGGCCCTTTCAGAGGCCACTTCCAGGGGTCCACCGAAAAACGCACACTTACTCTGAAATATTCTGATTAATAAAAGGAATGCCGCCGAAAGATATTTTCCCTCACCGTAATTTATCATACATATTCAGCACTCCTTGCCTCTGATGTGTTACTGATTTAATGAATCTTGGATAGCTGAAATTTTCACTGTCCCGATAGGTATACGTTTTAAGAACTAGGTGGATTTTTCATGCATGTCTGGTGCGCAGCGTGATGTGAGAGAGCCGAATGTTTCTCCATGCATTTTACCACAGGGCAATTTTTGATTCATATTTATGCCATGCCTGCTTAACAATATGGATTATGAAAAGAATCCACTCTCAGCTAAAACCAGCAATAACGTGATCTTTCCAATACATGATGGTGCTTTTATCCTACATAAAATGCAAACATGTTTTGTCACTTCACTGTGTTTTGCAAAAAAAAGAATAAGAAAAGCATTTATTTCAGTAATGAAAGCTAATTTAAGTATGAATGCTGTAATAACAAAACTTATCTTTTGTCATTGCCAGCCTGCACATGAAGAAAATCAAGGAAGTGTATTTAGGTGCAGGGGTTTGAACTGAACTGAACTGCTGCCAATATAGTAAGAAATGTTCTGATTAAACTGCATATCAGTGAATGTCACATAATCACAGTTTAACTGGAGGAGTGTGAATGATTTCTATGGAAACTGATTAAGTATTTTCCCCAGATCTGGCTGGTTTCAAGCCATATCAAAACAGAAATTTTAAAATATGATCTACACTGTACCACCTACCTAATGTAGAATACAGTTCATGTTATTTATAGGCATGTTTTGATGTTTGGTCAGCAATCAAAGGTAAAACTAATCTCAGCAAACACTTTGAAATGAGATTAAAAAACGGCGATTCCTAATTAAGAGAAAAAACAGGAGGGCTGAAAAATGTTTATTTTTGCTGGGCGTTTCATGATAAGAGTAGCTGTTTGTAGTCCTTATTTCCTCTTGCTGGGGATTATTTGAAATGTGTTTCCCATGCACATCAAAGAGAATGGCACCATCGACAGGCTACAGACGCCCACACCAAAGCTGTCACTTTACATACATGGGCTTTGAAGTCTGAGCAGAGCAAATTAAAAAACAGGTGAGTGCAGGTAAAAGTGAAATTGTCAAAGTCAAAAGTGCGCCGAGCCGTGACTGAATTACAAATCACGTTAACCGAAAAAAAAAGAGTTCAGTCTAAAGGTCAAAAACACATTAGCACAGCGTGAGCATAGAATTAAGTAGAAAATAAAAGCCTCGAACTAAACTAAACTTACTTTAGATGAAAAAATACAATGGTTTGGGAATGAGACTCTCTTCTTTATAAGAAAAGAAGTTCCTCTCCCAAACTGTCACCAACAGTGCAGGTTATCTCCTTCATAATGCACAGTCAGCAAGACTTTCTGTGTGCAGACAGTCCTCTTAAACACACTCCTTAGCAGGAATGCACCCTATCCTAAAAGTGGTCTTGGCACAGTGATCAGAAGCCTGTCTACTTTGAAGCATGCTGCCTCCCCTGCTTCTAAGGGAAGAGGTACCTTCTCTGCAGAGAGAGGTGACATACGCTCCCTCTCTAATTTCTGCATTGTCTCAGACTCCCTCTACAGTTTCAGCTCCTTCTCCTTCTCTCTCTCCCAGCCTGTCCTCTGGGGGCGGAGCCCCCAAACCTCCTCCGGGGAGCTCCCCTCCAGCACCCCCCCAACCCCCGCCCCCCCCCCGGGAGTGTTCCTGTGCACATGGGGAACGTGATTCATGTGTGTCAGAGAGGCACAGAGCAGGATCTCTGAAGTGAAGGCAGTTATCCTCAGAGAAGCGCGAGACTCCCAGATATCCTCAGGCTATATTCCTCAGCCAGGGCTACTTTGTTCTCTCACTGAAAAAAAGAAAAAACTTTTTCCAAGTTGCATTCGGAGGGCCCCGAAGCAGGTATGACACAAAGACGACGGAAGAATATAAATACATCTGAAAGAAGTGGATTAGTTTGGGGGCTTTGGGTAATTTCTACTGAGCCCCGATAAGGGCATTTCATGAGCTGAGCCTCACATTAAGCTAAATGAAGTACAGAGGCAGACAAGATGCTGACATAGGCTCTGGCACAGAGACAGTGTGTTTTATTACATGATAATTGCAGTCTAATAAATCTGCCTTTTCCCCCCATTTTAAAAGTAGCTGCGCATCTTTTAATGAGCCATTTAATTTGCCATGCACCTGTCCACATCATTGAGTCTTCTGAGAAGCATTTACTCTGAAGCAGTTAGAAATCTGCAAATTTATAGAGCATATTCACCAAATCACAGGCATTCTTATTGACTGAACCTCAAAGCACATACCTTCATGTTGCTACCCGAAATGTTGTTAGAACAGCAATACAGTCCACAAAGAAAAAACATTCCTAGAGCGATATACAGGCCTCATTGAGCACTGCTGAGCTACTGCAGCTAACCTGTTTATGTTGTCTGTCATTAAAAGCTACATTAACTTTGTCCACAAAGACAGAAGTGGGTTTTAATAGGTTTAGCACAGAGGAGCTGGATGATTCACGTAAGCGATGTCAATTGTCCTTATCAGTGGAGGAGTGCCCTACCCCCTACACACGGAAAACTGTCAAATTAATGAATGTGTAGTATCCGGCACTCGGTTTTAAAGGAATGTGTCATTGGCAGGGTTCACTGACAAAGTTTCTCCAAAGTGCACTCTTGTTTTCTTCGGCTTTTCACCTAGAAATAATCCAGTTATTCTCAAGGGCGTATTTTTACAGAGCTACGTCCTCTACAGCATTCTGCTTTAGCTCATAAACGTAATGATCAAAATAAAGAGCAACGGTTAACATGCATCAATTTATGAAGGGCGATGAGATTCATTTACACAAACAACCCCCAGGCTGCCGGCTCAGCAAAAACCAGGATGTGTTTCTTAAACCCAACATCGGGACATGAATGCAGTGGGACTCGCAAGCGGCTGATAGCAGCAAAGCTGGAAGCACGCCAGCTCTTCTTTTCTTAAGGTTTTTACATAGACAAAGAGTAACAGTACAGCTCCTAAAAGGCTTTCAGCGGGATTTGAACACAGGATAGTCCCCACGGCCCCACTTACAAATCCTTCTGAAACGTAAGGCATCCACGGCTATGTCAAAATCTGGAAAAATATTTCTAACAGTTGCATCCAGCTTATCTGTTATTTTGCAGTAATTGAAAGATTGTGTTTGTGCACCGGTGCAGTGAGGCACAATATGAGATTGTGTCACGAGTTTGAATTTTTGCTGTGATGAATGACAACACGTGTTCTTTGAATTCCAGTCCACTTCAGTAAGAACAGCACTGTCCCACACCATTTTAAACCTGCAGCTTCTTTGAAGAATCAGCTCACACTGCCTTCTTACCCAGGCCTCATATGCAAAATGTCCTCCAGTTCACTTCTTTGGCACAGTGGCACACACCTGATTGGTTGCCTGTGAACCTCTGTGCTCCCTTTCTTATGACAACAGGGCATAAATATGAAGACCATTAAGACCTGGTGTGCTGGGCTCAGAGTTTTACTGCAGGAGTGCTACACCACTTTTAAAAGCATTTTCATTGTTTATGCTTTGTTCTTGCATTGAGCTGGTAAATAATAGAAAATACAGTTACTCATTTAGAATAGAAACTACATTGTTTTCTTTTTTGAAATTCCAAAGATGAAACTAAACATGCCCATGGTTTTCAGCTTGAGGGCTTTTGTGTTAATTCCTTCTTAAATATATATATAGTTTATATATATTTTCTTTTTTGTGGTGTGTGTGTGTGTGTGTGTGTGTGTGTACAGTGCTGGCCAAAAGTATTGGCACCCCTGCAATTCTGTCAGATAATGCTCAATTTCTCCCAGAAAATGATTGCAATTACAAATGTTTTGGTAGTAATATCTTCATTTATTTTGCTTGCAATAAAAAAACACAAAAGAGAAAGAAAAAAAAGTCAAATCAAGTATCAATTTACACAAAACTCCAAAAATGGGCCGGACAAAAGTATTGGCACCCTTTGAAAAATCATGTGATGCTTCTCTAATTTGTGTAATTAACAGCACCTGTTACTTACCTGTGACACATAACAGGTGGTGGCAATCACTAAATCACACTTGCAGCCAGTTAAAATGGATTAAAGTTGACTCAACCTCTGTCCTGTGTCCTTGTGTGTACCACATTGAGTATGGAGAAAAGAAAGAAGACCAAAGAACTGCCTGAGGACTTGAGAAGCAAAATTGTGAGGAAGCATGGGCAATCTCAAGGCTACAAGTCCATCTCCAAAGACCTGAATGTTCCTGTGTCTACCGTGCGCAGTGTCATCAATAGGTTTAAAGCCCATGGCACTGTGGCTAACCTCCCTAGATGTGGACGGAAAAGAAAAATTGACGAGAGATTTCAACGAAAGATTGTGCGGATGGTGGATAAAGAACCTCGACTAACATCCAGACAAGTTCAAGCTGTCCTGCAGTCCGAGGGTACAACAGTGTCAACCCGTACTATCCGTCGGTGTCTGAATGAAAAGGGACTCTATGGTAGGATACCCAGGAAGACTCCACTTCTGACCCAGAGACATAAAAAAAGCCAGGCTGGAGTTTGCTAAAACTTACCTGAGAAAGCCAAAAACATTTTGGAAGAATGTTCTCTGGTCAGATGAGACAAAAGTAGAGCTTTTTGGGAAAAGGCATCAACATAGAGTTTACAGGAAAAAAAACGAGGCCTTCAAAGAAAAGAACACGGTCCCCACAGTCAAACATGGCGGAGGTTCCCTGATGTTTTGGGGTTGCTTTGCTGCCTCTGGCACTGGACTGCTTGACCGTGTGCATGGCATTATGAAGTCTGAAGACTACCAACAAATTTTGCAGCGTAATGTAGGGCCCAGTGTGAGAAAGCTGGGTCTCCCTCAGAGGTCATGGGTCTTCCAGCAGGACAATGACCCAAAGCACACTTCAAAAAGCACTAGAAAAATGGTTTGAGGGAAAGCACTGGAGACTTCTAAAGTGGCCAGCAATGAGTCCAGACCTGAATCCCATAGAACACTTGTGGAGAGATCTGAAAATGGCAGTTTGGAGAAGGCACCCTTCAAATCTCAGGGAGCTGGAGCAGTTTGCCAAAGAAGAATGGTCTAAAATTCCAGCAGAGCATTGTAAGAAACTCATTGATGGATACCGGAAGCGGTTGTTCGCAGTTATTTTGTCCAAAGGTTGTGCTACCAAGTATTAGGCTGAGGGTGCCAATACTTTTGTCCGGTCCATTTTTGGAGTTTTGTGTAAAATGATAATTGATTTAATTTTTTTTTCATTGTCTTTTGTGTTTTTTCATTGCAAGCAAAATAAATGAAGATATTACTACCAAAACATTTGTAATTGCAATCATTTTCTGGGAGAAATTGAGCATTATCTGACAGAATTGCAGGGGTGCCAATACTTTTGGCCAGCACTGTATGTGCATGGGCGAAACCTCCAAATTCAAATTCTGGACTAAAAAGTTGGATGTGTGGAGGTGTTAACACCTTCAATGTTTTAGGTAAACCATCCATAACTGCCTGATTCGGTGAACAAATTCTACTTTCCTGTGAAGCCCTGTTTCTTCCAAGGGGTCTGCGGTAATGCATTGAAAACCATTAACCACCTCCAATATACTTCCAAAATTCCACAGCGTATCATAAAATCATGGGGAAATATCAGAGATGATAAATCCAATAGAAGCTGACAGCAGACAAAAAAGATTTACGGCTTTTAATTTGAACTAGATTTTTTGCTGTATGGCAGCATTCAAAGTAGACCCTGGGATTGAGTTGACAGTCATCGGTCTGTTGAGGACATTATTAAGAATGACCTGCCCGTTTTCATGGAGAATGCATTTCACTCTCTGAGGGTCTGGGTATGAGCGAGGAATCAAACAACAGGACCGACTTAAGACTGACATCTTAATTACTCACTCTCCCGAAAATATTCTGTTGAGGGGTTGCATCTGTAGGTTGGTTTAGGGTCCAGATTCCAAATTCTGAGATATTGCCTGGTTATAACTCAGACACCTACACAACAAACACTCTTTATAGCTCAACGTAACAACAACTTAACTGTGCCCCCCGAGCGTTCGCACAAACAGAACCTGGAGAACGGTGAACAGACACACGAGACTCCCCGGCACCACAGTGCAGCCGAGACAACAGCACCAGCAATCTGGCAGATGAATGACTGATATTCTCAAAGGTGTGGAATAACCCTGTGACCCCCTGGGAAACCAGTTTGTTAAACATTGTGTTCAAAACCCCTCTGAGGATGCTAGCACTTAGAGGGGAGAATACATCTCTCTCCTCTCTCCATCCCCCCCCCCGTCACTCTCCTGCTCTCTCTCACTCTCTCTCTCTCTTCCCTGAATGCTTCAGGACTCCGGGAACAGTTTAATTTGACAGACAGCCCCACTCGGCCAATCAGACGCGGGCAGCTGCGAGCGCTATGCCTCCGAACAGGCAGCCGATTGGCTCCTCTCCAGGGAGTGGGGGGTGCCCGGTTATTAATGACCGCCGAGCAGGCAGCGCCATGTCAATGTGACAGCTGAGCGGCTGAATGATGCTCCACTAAGCGCCGTGGAAAAGAGGAGGGGGGAAATAAAAACCACTGTCCTCGCTCCCTTACCCTGGACTGCGCGTTTGTGACAGCCTGCGCGGGGCTGGAGCTGGAGTCAGAGCTGCGCTCTCTCTCTCTCTCTCTCCCTCGCTCTCTCTCGGTCTCTCGCTCTCTCTCTCTCTCCTGCTCTGTGAATAGAAGGATGTGCGCTCGCTGATGCTGAATATTCGCACAGCGCTCTGGCTGTTGCTGACCTGGCTGAGTGTGACCAGTGCGCTAATACATGGGGATTAAAAGGAGTGCGTTCCCCTGCGCGTGCCGGGAAGAGCGCTGACGCTGGTAAGTCCCACTGTCTCTCCGTACGCCTCTGTATCTGCTCGCGGATGCCGATCCGCACTCGCTCGGGCACTGCAGGTGTCTAACGGCGGAGCTTCCCGCTAAGTTAACACTGTGTGTAATGTGCGTTTAGCGCGGGGGGGGTTTGGTGAGGGGGGGGAGAGCTCAGCGGTGTGGATGAGCGTGGTGTGTCGGGAATGCCTCGGGGGCTCGCTCTAGTCTTTTCTCCTCACTCTTAGCTGCCTGAGGTGTGTTTCTGAGCCGTGGGGGAGTAAGCGCACCCCTCTCTCCAGACGATCCCCCCGACCCAGAGCATTAGACGCGCTTATACAGTTCTGCTGCGGCGTCCGTAACGAGGGGCTTATTAAACTCAATCATCACTGAACCCCTCCGCTTAGGAGGAACAACCTTCAGACCGGTGGCCACGCAGCACCGCTATGCGAGATGCGCGTATCTCTGTCTTCCACGAGGGTTGCGGGGAAAGCGTTCCGCTAACGCAGCGGGGGAAAAGTAGCAGTGTGAGGGGGAACATGCCTGCAGGCTGGAGACGAGGTCGTCCTCTCTCTGTATTCTCCTTTAAATCATCCTGTTGCAGCCGGAGCGGCGTTTCAGTACGGAGCTGTGCCTGATTTCCCAGGATCCGACCGCACTCTCATGCAGCACTGTGGAGCCCCATCCATTTTCCTCACTGCCGTATCGGCACCGAGCGTTCAGAGATCCTTCATAATTAACACTGTCACAGTGAGGCACCTTCTCTGTGGAGACTCCATTAAACACAATTACTTATTCATAACATGCAAATGCTCTACCTCTTAAACCTCATCGTGTTCGGGGGAGAGGTAACGAAACGCCAGCTTCATTCTTCCCTCTCAGTCTTTTTCTCTGCCTCCAAACGCATCCATCTAACGTACAGGTATTAAAGTCTGTTCATTTTATGTTCTGGTTTACTGCAATAGACCGCACAGGGTTAAGTCTGCACGACTGACGTCATTTTTTTTTTTATTAATAACTGTCTACTGTAACGTGGTAAAAGGAAAGGTAACACTGTGTGTTGGTAAATATAGTTTTATCACTACAAAACAGTGGCGTTATTAATATTGGCATTACGCTCGGCTGTTACACAGAGGATTAAAGAGACAGCGACCTGTAACTGCTGAGGGTTTGCTGTAAAGTCTCCAGGTTTCCTACATCGTGTGGACTGTATCTGACCCCAATGGCTCCACATTACCACATCTGAAATCTCTGTGTCACTCGCGGCCATTACGCACGCAGCCCGCGGTCTCCTTTATGCGTGCACCTGAAAGGCATTTCCATATATCCCGAAACCCTGGGGCTACCGTGAGCATTCAGGCTGATTCTTACCTTTCCCTGCCCGCGTACGCCTTTTGTGTCAGCCCTGTCTGGCCCTTGTTTCTGCGCTCACAGAACTCTGGAGGGGACGCACGAGCCGTGCGGCTCGCAAGTATTAGGGGCAGTTGTGTTGCACATCTATCAAAGTGAAGCTAAACAACTCACGTGGTAGAGGAGTCATTTAATGCAGGTGACCTTTGTAAATGATGACAATAAAATATTTCAGACAATACGGCCCCGCATTCGATTTCCTCTCCACTAAATGAATGTGCTCCAGGTCCAGCCTCACCTTCCCAGAGAAATGAATGTTGCACAAGTATAATTTCCCCTTTGGCTAGGCGCTTTATAAAAAATGGACCGCTACCCGCAAATGATGGAAGGGCAGAAGATCTTAGCGGTTTGCGTTCCTGGGCATGCTGGATTATTGGATTTCTGTGCAGTGATTTCTGGGCTATGTCATTGTGTGTGACTTACACAGGCCTTCCACAGAGCTCCCTGCGCAGCGGTGGCTGGGTCTGTGTGTTTGAAAACAATGTAAGATAAATACGAGACTAAGTGGTGCCAAACAGCATGGGCTGAACGTGGACCGCATCAGAACAGGACACTCGAGTCCTTTCGTACGCAAGCTTGTTCAAGTATTGCATTGCCATATTTAGGTCACTTGGTCACTGCAAAGCTCATAAATGTTTTAATGCACAACCGGTGGATATTTTCTCACAGAACAAACAGTAAGGTAATATCCAATTATCTGATTAACAAACAGTCAAATGATTGCAGTCAATCGCAATAAAAATGCATTCTGTTTTTCCAACCATGAAAACTAGCATTTGCAATCAATAGCTCAGATCACTTAAAAAGAAAACCGAACAACAGACAACTTTGTACTTTCTTTCAGATATTTAAAGGCACATGGAGCGTTTTATTCAATTATGGAATATGGGCAATAAAAGTATCATTGCAGCCACTGTCAGCGTCTAAAATGAAATAATTTTGAATTAAGCACAAGGCGGTGTGTACACGTGCATATACACTGATACTGTGCGAATGCGTCTCGCTGTCAAGCTATACTCCATTGCTACCTGGTCAAGGACAGGTAAATATTTCACCTGTCGTACCACGCTCTGTTCCCTGTATGACACAGAGAGCGGAGAAGCTGGGGGAAGTTTGCACCGGTACCCACAAAATGACAAAGAAGGCCCGCCAAGTGTTAAAAGAATTTCAATTGTTCTGCAAAGATTGATTTCATCTGCTGGGGGACTCGGTTTCCTGCAGACCAATGGCCTATTGGCCACACATATATTATTCACATACAAGCACACGGCTGTGCATCTTTCAGGGCCAAATGTTACTGTATAATAGGACTTGCAGATTCAATGTGGAGGGACTAAAGACGTGCCTTCCTCTCCACTCAATCCCTGTCACTAACGCCTAAAATCAGAGGTCTGCGCAGCAGTAATGAATCAAACCAGGACGAAAAGCAATGAAACGCAGTGCCTGCTGTCAGGGCCACCCGCTCCATTCCCCTCCAGCTGATTCCCTTCCCCACTCTACCTCTGGAGCCAACCCCCTAAGAGCAGACATTCGCGCAGGAGTCTGTCCACATGAAAGCGCAGCTACATGAGTTAAAACGCTGCGCACGCTAGCCGTACCTGGGGGCTGAGCTCTGAGCGGTTCACACTTGATTACAGTGAACACATGGCTGCGTGAATCCACAGGAAGGCCGTCTATTTCCCGTGTTCCTTCCTGCCAGAGAGAGGGACAGGTGACGGGCCGGAGCGCCCAGTGCTGTAGGGTCTGACAGCTTAGCATTGATCACTAATGAATCATTAAGTCTTTGCTTATTAGCGGTCACAGTGGAGCAGATGTGAGAGGGAAGCGTTCAGGCCCAGAATCCTGTTCTGCGGACGCCCGTTTAACGCGCCCCCGCATTACCTAACTAAATGGTAAATCAATGAGGCAAGGTGCGGGAGGAGAGCCAGCCGCCTCCCAACGCCACCCATCCGGCCCCAGCCGGCACGGATGCACGCTGGGAGATCCCCTGCCCGTCCTTTAGTTAATAGCCTGATATCACATTCCGAGCGGAGGGGAGAGGCCTGGTGCGGGAGGTCACTGCGAGTGCCAGCGAGAGTCACGGACAGATCAATACCACATCCCACTGAATAAAAAGAGGTGTGGCGGAACGTCCGCCACGGCGCGGACGCAACACACTGGCAACAAAATAAAATACAGGCCATTGTCTCTTAATGTAAAATCCAATACACCTCACACCACCAGCAACGCCAGTAATTTCCTTCAAGAGCCATTAGCACACTGTGCCGCGATAATCTGAGCGGCGCCCTTTGTAGTTAGCGCTCAATAGCCAAAATCAAAGGCACGTACTTATCAAAGGCACATCTGATTAATGCAATTTAGCTAAATAGATTACAAGAGTTATGTTATCAGATGCCATATGCAGGGTGTAATATAACGTCAATAAAAAGACACTCACTTTAATGAATGGCGGCATCGGGGGCACAATAACGCGTAGCAAAAGCAGAGAGCTAAAGGCTTTATGTTCAAAGCCTGAACTCCCGGTACTGACGCTAGTATAGCACGATGCACAGTCCAGACCATACAGTAAGCTGAGGGCACCCTCAAGCCCCTAACACAACTGGACATTCTCTTCATATAGACCCACATGGTCAAGATCAAGATCACAGGCAAGCTGTTCTTGTTTTCAATGCTGGATCCAAAGTTTTGCGTTTTGGGCACTGGGCCACGTATTTAGAGTCAGGGATGGTAACAGTATGAGATCAAACACAGTCTGAGACACCTGTGATGCAGCAGAGCTCAGTCTGAATGGGAGAGTGAAGTTACCCCCTCTGTGTGACCCAAGGAAAGTACCCTCATACCGCAGTAATCTGCTGTTATCACCTCAACATCCCAAAGAGCTGGAATTGCCCCCAGATTTACTGCTCACTTACATACAGACAGAAAACCATCAGAAACACTCATTCACTGATCATTCACTGGTCGTTCACTGATGCTAGAGATACCATCCAATCACAAGGGCATGGCTCCTCATCTACTGTACATTTTAGTTAACAAATGTTTATTTCCCGGGACTCTGGGCCACATCCCGGGTGAGGCGATTCAAAAGCATCCATCTCATGCTTTTATTCGTTGTGCTGCTTCCTGATTTTCTCCTGGCAAACACCACTGTTGCCATCATACAAGCTATTACAACTTAAGTCCAACACGCCGCAATCCTTTCAAGTAAGTCTTGTTTTCACATAAGCCAGGTTACTGCCAATTTCCCTCATCTATCTTCTGCTAGGGTTTTTTCCCTTTATGCCAACCATTACGAACTGCCTGGGTCATTGGAGTTTAATGAGTCTGTATTGATACAAGTGCATTTCTACAGGCAAAGTGTTTATTTTTTACTACGGCTGGCTGACAGGTAATCAAACAGTGCACTGCGAGAGCAGTGAAGAGCCATACGGCTAAATTATTCCTGATGCATGAACACAGCCATATTGTGTGTTCATCATTAAAATAACTATGTGGCACGCACATACATCACACGCACTGGGCTGGAAAGGAAAATGAGATTTCGTCGATATTACAGAATATTCTACACACGAGAAGAGCAAGGAAGGAAAGAAAATGAGTCAGGGACTCAGCCGTATGCAAGTCCGGGCTCCAAGTACTCTTAACACTGCGCTAACAGGACAAACGCATTGAAAGACATGGCGTAGGACCAAACATTCGCAAACAGGAGATCATCACCACTCACGTCCTTAACAAGGAAAAGGGCTGGAACGGTAGGAGGAAACGCACTGTAAAAAAGGAGGCCGGCTGATGAAAGGGGATGTTTGTTTTCCTGCTGCCGTAATGGCTGAAATTCAATTCCGTCCCCTCTGCGCTCGGTGACTGTTATGAGCCTTCAGAGGAAACCCAAATAGGAATTTTGATTACCCATTTACCGAGGTCCACCTTCAGCGGTACATGTGTTTTAGAGAATAAACACAAAACCTGTGAAGCCCACTCTGCCCCCCCCCCTTTCTTTGTTAAGCTATTTTTATTGGATAACAACACCCATTATCTTGTGGATTCATTTTGCAGTATTGTGAGACAGCAGAATGCCACACAGTGGTCCCACATCACAGAAAGAATGGAAGCTTCCTTTCACTCCAAGGCTGTACAAAATTCCTTCGAAGGTCAATGCTACCTGCTGCCTACAGCACTTGAGAAAAGGGAGAGCCATATCCATGGACATCAGGGCTGAATTTCTCTGAAAATACACTTGAAAATATCTAAATACATTCCATGATTCATGCAGCCAAGCTAAAAAAAAAAAGTTCATGGACTTGTTATAAAGATATTACTCATTACTTTATGTATGTATAATCAGACACGTATTATGGCTTGTGAAAAAGTATGTGAAACAGCAAAAATGCAAAAATAAAAATTACATCTAAATAATTACGAGCAAGTAGCAGTAAATTAATAATCCTGCAGGTCTAAAAATGAGGCACCCATCATACATGCACTTAACAGCTACATTACTAGTCATAATTTTCCAGCAATGTTTTCTGAGCTAGCAATATTTTTTTCAATATCCTGTGAGACTTGACACAACAATATTGATCAAAATAAACATATTGATTAATATGAAATGGAGCCAAGCTGTCTTGCCGTTGCATGCTGCGTGGTAACAGGATAGAATATGAGCTGTAGTAAATTGTTAAGATTGAAGACAAAATGAACACTTTATTGCCACGGAGGTACAGACCCTGCTCATCAAGAGCTATAAACATAACCTTAAAAACAAGAGCCAAATGTTGCAGGCAAACATAATGCAAAAGACAGTGGGGCGTGTACATAAAACTGCTCCACCTTTTTCAACATCTGCCATATTAACTGAAATTGCTAAAGGCGTATGTTTTTTAACAGACAGCAGGGAGACCAGCACAGAGACAGAGACACTGCTGATGTCAGTAATCCATCCAATGCACCTGTGTTATTTATGAGTGACACAGCCCATTAGAAAAGATGTAACTCAGGTTAGGACGCGTGGACATAGAGCGTGCACTGGCTCTCCAGTCAAAGACGGCAAACTGACAGCCAAATACCTTTACCTCTTCGGCCTCCATGCCAAAAGGCCTCCATGCCAAAAGTATTATTTATTCTTCTGTACCTTCTTCTCTGTGTAAAAATGATACCACTCGCATGGACTTTGGTATAAACATGGTAGAGTGAGTTACTCCTGAGACAAACCACTCAAAAGGCCGTACTGGACACTGACGCATTGTAGCTCGGCTTGGAGGCTATGATCCATAATATCTTGATGTAATCGCTGAAATTGCTCAAAAATGTATTGCAAATTGCTATGTGCTGTTAACCTTATGGTCATTTCTTTTGATCTGTCTTTTATGACCTTTAAATGTCACTACGTTAATTATATAACATTTCACTAATATGTGAATTCAGACTGGGTCAAATTAGGTCACAGTGGCCATACTATGGATGGAAAATTTTGATTCAAAGCAGTCTCTCTTCATTTTCTACTTGCATAACCTTCATTATTTAAAAAAGTAAGATTCATAACTCAACACCTCCATGAAATGTATATCAGAACTGGCCCAGTCACATAGAATGACAGCCATAATGCTACTGGTTCTTATTCAAATTCTCCACTAATATTCATACTGCCTTCTTGAGTGGCAGCAGTGTAGCATAATGGTAAGGGCTGGTAACCAAAAGGTTGCTTTTGATTGCAAAAGGTTCAATTCCCTGCTGGGGCACTGTACTTAGGCAAGGTACCCAGAACTGCTTCAATAAATGTCCAGCTGTATGAATGGATAACATGTAAAAGCTGTAACCTAAGCAAGTCGCTCTGGATAAGAACCTCTGCTAAATGACAATGTACTGACAATATATGACAAAGTGTTTTCAACAACACCAGTCAAAATATGACTGGTGTTTTCCAAATGTGAGTAAACCAAATGAGAAAAGTGATATTCTGTTCATATTTCCTCTAATGAGGGGATATTGCTCGGATAAACATCACAGGTGATATCCCAGTCAATTTGGAAATAATTAGCCTGCTGTGCATATGCATGTCCTTCAAAGTAACTCCTGTTATAGACACAGACAGTTAATTTGCAAGCTGCTAGACAGATTTTTTAAACGGAATTCAAAGAAAATATTTCCGAAATGAGGAAAACTAATTGCCCATTAAATGCCTTGTTAACTATCTTCTATTGTTTGAAAATGTGTAATAAGTGGCACATATTTTATAATTGTCTGATTTGTGTCATAACACTTAACAACAATGCTGTACATGTAAGCAAACGCTACCTGTTACACCGAGAAGCTTTTTAAACAATGCAGTTCCTTTCATAGTCCTGTTCGTTTGTAAACCATACTTACGAAGAGATGTACGTAACCGACATATTTTATGTATAATTAAAAAAATGCCCTGTATACATTTAAAATATGAACACCTACTATGTATGCAGATGGAAAAACAGATGAAAACTAAGTCAGTGGTTGGTATATTCAGGCTACACCTCAGATTTGGCCCATTTATCTGAATACCATGGGCTGAATTACCACATCTGAAACACAAACATAATATTCCCAAGGAAACATGCACCAAAATAGTCTTCATACTTTATAACAGTGCTTAGACTTTGGTCTGAATTGAAGTAAGCCATGAAGAGGCCATTGTCATAATTCATTTGATGGACCAAAAATTACACCTCTCCACAAGCTAATGATAATATGCATCTCTAACAACTTGCTGTCAACATCTCCATGTACACGCCCTCATACTGTAGAAACAACCTCCCCTCTCCTGAGTCTGTAGCAAGCTGTAAATTGTGAGGGAAATTTTGCTTACTTGGATATATTGTTCAAATGGGCAGTTAATTTCTCCTGGTCAAATAGCAGAGGCATTTGGCATATTCTGATTCCCACATTTAACAGTGTGAATTATAACACTCTCAGAGAGAGAGAAAGAGAGAGAGGGAGAGAAATGATGTAGCATCACTCCATGGTGAGTAGGGAACCACATCAAAACCCCCAGGGAGAACTCACACAGCTGGATAGGTAAATATGTGTGACAGGGGAGTCTTGCTAATACCACCAGAAAATATGAGACTATTGATCAGAGGAGACATGTGATAAAACAATACTAAAACAAGTGGGACATACAGGAAAACAACTTATGCTGCACTCCCAGTAGGGGGCAGTCTTTGGGGCAAGGTAGTGCTTAACAGGTAATGAATAACTGTGTATACCAACTCCTGGTAATCTACTTCAAATCTAACCATATACAGTTTATATGGTGGCAGTGTAGCATAGCTTTAAGAATCAGGGCTCGTAACTGAAAGGTTGCCGTTTCAGTTCTCTGCTGGGGCACTGCTGTTGTACCCTTGGGCGAGGTACTTAACCCAGAATTTCCTCTGTAAATATCCAGCTATATAAATGGACAATGTGAAAATTGTAATCTATGTAAGGGTAAGAGCTTCAGCTAAATGCCAATAATAGTAATGCAATATAACATAGAGAATGAGTCAGCCATGACATCACATGAGTCTGTGCACCTTTTCGGGTGGATACAGCGTTTGCAGATGCTGAAGTTAACGATGTAAAGAATGATGCAGATGATGCGCAGATGACGCAGACCGTGTGCAGCCTGAGTCAGCATTTGCAGCGTTCTGCTCGTTGAGCGCACAGCAGGCCCTCCTGCAGCCGCTATAGGGGCGTTAATGTGCACGGAGCGGGGGAGGCGGGGTGACTATCAGGGTTCGGCGAGTGATCCGACGCCACGTTCCTGCGGCCGGTGCGAGCGGGACGGGGCGCGGCGTAGGCGCTGCATTCGCAGGGTTTATCGCTGTCTCCCTGGCCGCTCGAGTGGAGAGAAAGAGATTGCTGGAGCGTGCTGCTGCTCCCAGCCGGCACGCTCCTCCTGCTCTGCCTCTCGTCTGTCTGCAGCTCCAGTGACAAAAAAGCAATGTCTGAGTTACCTGCTCGCCAAAAGCCATCTCCCATCACAAACAATGGAGGCGATTCTGCGGCACACACACACACACGCGCACGCACGCACACACACACATACGCACACGCGCACACACACACATACGCACACACACACGCACGCACACACACGCACATAGACACACATACACGCACGCGCACGCACATGTGCGCACACACACACACGCACACACGCAGACACACACACACACACACACACACACAGGCATATGTGCACACACATCACCACACATGCTTGGACATGCACACACACCATGTGGAATGATGCATACAAGATTAAAAAATTACAATTACACTGACAGAGTGAGAGAGACAAACCTAATTATAGTGTGACAGTAATTTTCACTGGGCAAATGAGGGTGACCATGGTTGGTGCACTTGCTTCAACAAAGTTTTAATTTCCTATGAAGTGGTTTCATAAGATACATTGCTATGTTGACCATGTGCGAGTGGGAGAGCAGTGAAAATACACGGCCAGTTTAATGGACTGCAGACACCTTATCAAATCGGGCGGATCTAAACTGCCACTGGGGACAGGCAGCTGTAAAACTGTTTGCTGAATCTTCTGAGACCTTTGAGAATCCCCATCTTCGGGTTTGGAGTCTAGGTTTCAAGGTCCTTGCATTCTAGGATTAGCAGTTTGACATTCTTTAGTTTGTCCACGTCGATATCACATCTATCATCATATACACATGCATAAACACCCTCAAACACCCACACACACCCACACACACGCGTTCAAAAAGATCTACTTTGGCTCCTTCTGAAGCCCACAACAGATGGTTCACCGATCAAAGACGGCACTCGAAACAACTCGAATCAAGCTTGTTTACAGGCCCAGCCTCCAGCCCATTCGCTGTGATGCAAAGCGGGGGGTTTATACAGCACGAGTATGCAGAGAGCCTCAGGGCTCCTTCCCATCATGCCCCTGTGTCACAGGCAACTTCGCTTAGCATCACCTGAGAGTGCCGGGGCTTCCCACCTCAAGGTCATGCATTTATCAACCGTTTATCAATGAGCACAGTCAACATGAACAGGCGGCCTGAACTGAGACATGCCACCTGTAATAATGAAATACACAAAGCTTTGTGAATGCATTATCAGGTCAAAAACCACTTCAGTCTGTAGCGTAGGTCCCACAGGGAAAGGATTAGGCAGCTTTTTTGTGTAAATCCATTCTGGCGGTTACTTGAGTAAACGTACATCACACAAGACACGTTACGTAACATGTTCTATGTTATAGCACAGCAGGCCTTGTATGGCCTTGGCATGGAACACCTACTGCTTTGAAATTAGGCTTCCATGCTCATAAACAGCAACAACCTTCCCCTCAATCCACAAGCGTGCACAGAATCAGAATATTACACCCCTGCTAAATGACCTCTGACCCCTGCAAACGGGTCTTCACTCTTACCCAATGTCACAACTCCATGAACCATCTCAGCAGAACTATGCTAACTGCGTACTGTCCTCCTCCGATTCATACAACTGGAAAAGTTTAAATGGACACACTTGCAATCAGTCTAAATGTTGCCTCTGGGTAGCAGAGAGGCCAAATTTCCCAGAGGAAGCATTTTTTTCCCTCACAATCATCCAGGCCAAGGCACTGAGCGGGACGATACACACATGAAAAGCACCTTTACTCTTTCTGCATGGCTGGCAACACTGAGTGAAATACTGCGTAATATATATACACTCAAAGAAAATTTAAATAGCATACTTTATGAGCCTTGCGCTCTAGGTAAAGGGGATTTTTAAAACACTTTAGTTACAGTTGGTTCAGCAAATGGATCTGTGCAGATATGAATGTGATACAACACAGTGCTCTTTGATAAGACACTTAACCAAGCTCATCTCCAGCTTTGTACTAGACTGTTCAGTTGTTCAGCTCCGGATGTATGATGCCCACTACGTTACATACAACAAAATCCAGCTACCACAATGCAATGCATTATAAAAACATTAGAGAGTTAACTTGTTTATGAAACAAATGATTTTTAAAAAGCCTGAAAATTATATTTTTGATGCAACTAGTAGAGATGGAACATTTGGATCTGATTAGGAAGAAATTTGTTCATCTGAATCAGAACAGTCTTGGTCATGTGAGTGTGTGTGGTGTGTGTGTGTTATTTAATGTTGAAGACCATTATTGTCATGTTGAAAAGACGTGTGTATTAACCAGTGTGTTCCAAAAAATAATAAATCACATATGTTCAAGCCAATCTAAATTGATAATTCCGTGCTGTGGCACAGAATGCAGCCTTGGCAGGATCTGTCTGCCCCAGCGTCTCGGTAATGCACTGATATATTCACACCTTTTCTCTCTCATTCTGCTTTCAGATGGGCCGGGACACGCGTGGCAGTGACAGAAGATAAGGATGACCGCAGACAGAGGAATTCATTGTGAGGAGGAATCTGTGCGTACTTCACCCACCCAGGTGTTTATCAGCTCCGCTCCCTGAAGGAAACGCTGACCTTCAGGTGTGCAGCTCGCATGACAGCCCTGCGCCAGGTAACTGAAGGGTTTCTCCTTTCGGCTGAGGGCAGCGTGACGAGCCGGAGCTTTCGGGACGCCCGTCGGAGAGGAGATGCACTCCACTCGGCTCCACTCGCAGATGATCCGTAATTTGTGAAATTAACAGCACTAAACCGCCAACTCCGCAAGGACCAATTACGCGTCGAAGGGACTCGGGGGGGGCCAAGATGAAGGATATGTCATTTGTGGTTTGTTTTTGCGCCGGGCTCACAATGGCTGCCTTTGTTCTTGCCTCGGAGGAGAAGGACAGCTGCCCTCACTTGTGCTCTTGTGAGATCAGACCGTGGTTTTCTCCCAGCTCTATCTATATGGAAGCCGCCACTGTCGACTGTAATGACTTGGGACTGTTCCTTCTACCTGAGCGATTACCCGCCGACACCCAGGTCTTATTACTCCAGACGAACAATGTTGCCGAGATTAAGGAACCCCTGGACTACCTGGCCAACATCACTGAGATAGACCTATCTCAAAACAATCTGTCCTCCATGGGCGACCTCAATCTCGGACGCCTGCCGAAGCTCCTGTCCCTGCACATGGAGGAAAACTGGATTCGCTCGCTACGTAACGGCTCCCTGGCCGAACTCACCAACCTGCAGGAGCTGTACATTAATCACAACCTCATCTCCTCCATTGCTCCCGGGGGCTTCCAGGGCCTGCGGAACCTTCTGAGACTCCACCTGAACTCTAACAGGCTGCAGGTGATCAGCAGCCAGTGGTTCGAGGCCACACCTCGACTGGAGATCCTGATGATTGGAGAGAATCCGGTCGTCAGGATCCAGGATATGAACTTCAAGCCTCTCGTTAACCTCCGCAGCCTGGTGCTGGCCAGAATGAACCTGTCGGAAATTCCCGACGACGCTTTGGTGGGCCTGGACCACCTGGAGAGCATCTCGTTTTACGACAACACATTCGCCCGTGTGCCCCACGCCGCTCTGAGGAAGGTCCAGAGCCTTAAGTTTCTGGATCTTAACAAAAACCCCATTCAGAGAATACAGCGGGGCGACTTTGTGGACATGCTCCACTTGAAGGAGCTGGGCATAAACAGCATGCCCGAGCTGGTGTCCATCGACAGCTTTGCGCTGAATAACTTGCCTGAGCTGACCAAAATCGAGGCGACAAACAACCCCAAGCTCTCGTACATCCACCCCAACGCTTTCTACAAGCTGCCCAGGCTGGAGACGCTAATGCTGAACAGCAACGCCCTCAGCGCCCTGCATCGGATTACAGTGGAGTCTCTGCCGAACCTCAGGGAAGTCAGCATGCACAGCAACCCCATCCGCTGCGACTGTGTCATCCGCTGGGTAAACATGAACAAGACCCAGATCCGCTTCATGGAGCCCGAGTCTCTGTTCTGCGTGGAGCCGCCCGAGTACGAGGGCCAGCACGTGCGGCAGGTGCACTTCAGGGAGATGACGGAGATCTGCCTGCCGCTCATCTCTCCTGAGAGCCTGCCCGCCCGCGTCAGCGCCGGGAACGGCAGCTCCGTCTCGCTGCACTGCCGCGCCTTCGCCGAACCCGAGCCCGACATCTACTGGATCACGCCGTCCGGCGAGAGGGTCCTGCCCAACAGCGTCTCCGACAGGTACCGCATGCACCCTGAGGGGACATTCGACATCTACGACATCACGGAGCAGGAGGCCGGCCTGTACACCTGCGTCGCCCACAACCTGGTGGGTGCAGATCTCAGGTCGGTCGCCGTGGAAGTGGATGGATACTTCCCAGATCCTCTGAGTGGTCCGCTGAATGTACAGATCAATGCCGTGCAGCCCAACTCTGTTCTGGTGTCGTGGAAGGCGGCCCAGGGCGGGCTGGCACCGAACATTAAGTGGTCAACCACGTCGAAGGCGGACCACCCCACGGTGGCGTTCACCGCCAGGGTTCCCTCCGATGTGAAGGTGTACAACCTGACGCACCTGAACCCTGCGACCGAGTACGAGGTGTGTGTGGACATCCCCAGCATCCACCACGAACACAGCAGCAAGTGCGTCAACGTCACCACCAAGGGGCCGGAGCTGGCCGCCGAGAGCTACGAGAAGTGGGACGCGGCGGTCATCGCGATCTTTGGTGTGCTTCTGGGCGTGGTCTCCGTGGCCTGCTCGCTGGTTTACGCCTCTCTGAGGAACCAGCACGTTTTCGGGGTTTTGACCAAATCCCAGTCGAAAATCTCCCTGGGGTCCGTGGCGGGCCTGCACTCCCCCCTGACCAGGCTTTGGGTTTCTGGGAAAGGCATGCCCTCCGCGGTCGAGGTAAAAGCCACAGTAATCAACGTATCAAACAATTCCTTATAAGAACAGTTTGCCGCAACACTGCAGCAGTGAAGGGACTTGGCAACAGGGAGAAGCACAGAGGAGGGACTATGAAACCTGTGCCTTCTCTGCCTCAACACTGACACTCTGGACCATTACGAGACTCATTCAGGGGGTCTGCCTGTGTTAGCGGAGACCTCATGTGCCAACATCACTGAAGGCGTGGCTTTACAGCAGACGTACTGGCAGGGGCCAGCAGGAGCTATAGATGTGCCATACAATGTCATATTCCCGGGTACTGGCCATTTGTACGGAGCAAATGGAATAAAGGCAGAAGGAAGTGTTGTCTCTGTTATTGACTGTTATATATGTAAAGAGTAGTGGAACAATCTTTGTGGTCCTGAGCAATACCCTCTGTGCTGTACTTACATACACTGGCGAGTTAGAAATACCACATGTGGTGTTCAACTGGAGCAAATCTAGTAGAATAGACAATAAGAGTGACTATGATGTGAAACACTTTTACGATCAAATATACATTTTTTTAATTAAAAAGGGATTTTGTCTTTTCATTTCCATAAATGGTATGCATTCAAAAATTTCACCAGGGACCATGTGCAATGAGGTGGAGCTAGTTTATGGATTCAGGGCTATTATAAAAATGACAGATACTTGTTGTCTGTTTCAGTACCAGGAAGGGTAGAGAAAGACTGAAGCAAAACATTTCCAACCAACAATTTCCATCAAAGCATGCCCAGCAGAGCTGGAGAGGGTGGGAGTAAAGCATGTTTAGCCACAAGGAAACAAAAGATGGCTTCTTTCAGGCAAGAATCTTCCATCAAAGCTCCCCCTGAAATGAAGACAGGAGGGGCTGCTGTATTCTGTCATGGTAAGTACCTGTTACAGGAGATGAACATAAAACTTTTATGAGGTAAAGCATAAAGGTTTCCAGAGATGCTTTCAACATCAAAGCAAGTGTCAGTGATACAGGCGCACAAGTGGGTTTCAACAATGCCATGCAAAAAATGTCATGTCTATATCTTAGAGTAAAATATACAAAATTATATTTTAGAGCAGGTGTATTTTAAGCGGGTTATTCAGGAAAGCGGGTCAGGTATTTTGTTTGTTCATTTCGAAAGCACTTGCAGAATCACTTGCACAACAAGCAAATCTACACTTTACAATAGAAATATCAGACTTTGAGGATCAGGATCGCTTCCAAAAATGATCCGAGGTCTGAATAATAAAGCATAACTGAAGCTCTGCCTGCAACACCCTATAACAGTGGACTTTTGTGCCAAGGTCAAGAACATAATAAACTAAATATATTCAATATGGATATCACCAATCAAACAGTATTACTGCTGAGGCAGTACGGTCAGACACAGAGTATGGAGAAATAAAGTGACCATGATTGGCCTCAGAGTAGTACTCTAAAATGGTGTAAGTACAATGCAACCTATTACACTGAGGCATTGGTTTCTTCCAATGGAAAAGAAGTATGGCACTTTAAGCCTTGCAGTTGGAGAAGCCATTTCTTTATATTTGTTTCATTACAAATCCAATATGTATCCCTAACACAAAAATCACAAAGCTGATGAATCACCGTCACACGCAGAGTGACATGAGAATTTATCAGGTAGACACGGCCATATATCAGGACAGGTTTCAGCACCTCGGACAGGCCTTTTACAGCAGAGCCATTTGTCAAAGACAGGAGAGCTAAAATATGACCCATTACGCCGCAGGTACTGTATAGGTCAGCAAGAACCCTCCTGTTTTTCTCTCCTCCTCCCTCCTTGACCCCAGTGCATTAAGGTGCCGATAATGCTAAGCACAGCTAAGCGTCCCAGGGGCTCATTTGTTAAGCAGCGCTGCATTGAGTGAACAAGCACTATAAAGTGCAATAATGGGTAAAGAATGTCTAACAAACAGTTTCTCAAGAGGAAAAAAAACAGGGAAAAATCAAGAACATTGTAAGAAATGTTATACAATTAATGCTAAACGTGTGCTACTATACATATTTTAGCAGTCGTCAAAACAAATGATGAAACAACGGAAGCCACTGATTTAAACAGATTTGTTAAAGGAAGCTACAGCTTTTTACTTTTAAGTTATTTTTGTTACTCGACAGACCCTGTAGAATGTCAGTACTATTGGCAAAACTAAAGCCTTTTAAAACACACTCATACCTCATACTTGCAACCACTTAATGATGCCATAACTTCAACTGCCTCATTGATTTTATAAAATGGATTTACAGAGATATTTTATACTTCAATAAGCTAGCTGGCTAGCTAGATACCTGACCTGATTTAAGAACTACAATAACCTGACATTCCACATACTCCTTAAGGATTAAATACTGACATTTTGTGCATAGGAAGGTGAACATTGACATTAGTCAAGACTAGTCAAGGCATTAAATGTACAACCACTAAAACAGGAGGAAAGCATACTGCATTGCCCATATTTCTATGCTACTCACTTTCTGATCTTGTTATTATGAATATGGTTAAAGCACACAGAGCTGCTTATTCAGATAATACGGTTAAAAGCAGCAACTCTTCTCTCCCCTGCTCTGTCTCATTTTGTTCCCAGTGTGAAAGAGTGCAGGGTGAGCTGGTAGTGCCTTCCTTGTAACTTGTCTACACTCTACCATATATATTAGAAAGTGCTGGATTAGACTCCAATAAATCCTGCATGAAAGGAACCGGTGATGTGTCACCATTTAATCCAGGCGGAAAAATGAAACGCCGAGTTTCCCCATGAATCTTCAAACATTTTTTTCTAACGACCTTGCACAATTTCAAAATCCTGTCCAAGCACCGTGACATTACAGTGGGCCTCTCTGTGAATATTAAGCTCGTTCTTGACACAATTAAGCTAAACTGCTTACAGATCCCTGCCAGCATGGTATACTGTGATGGCAAGAAGTAATTTAAAGCCATCAATGATTCTATCCATATTACGGCTTTGATGGACACGGTTTTATGCCACATTTTCCTTCCAAAAAAGCTACTGAATGATCTTGTACTCATTAATTTTGACTGTATTTATGTTCCTGAAAAGAGTGGTGCTCGGTCACTGAATCCGCCATTAGACACGCCGGTAAGCAACATCAGCAGTGAGATACCATTATTCCACGGATCTGCGCTAATTATTCCATGAAAAAGTCTGCAAAAGTCATTAATATGGTCTGAGCTCAGAACACACAGGACAGGGACATGTATAAAGATGCATTGCAATTTAATTATGACAACATAATGAGATTAAGAACATTGGCTCCAGTCTGCCTCTTTTCACTCCTATTCCTCTGTGGCTAGTCTTTCCATTATTTACAAATGTGGGCATGTTGAACACAACCAGCACAGAGACTGAATTTCTGCAGCGTTATTAAATTCTGCCATTAATTACTGCACAGAGAAACAAAAGCAGAAACAGTCTTGTACTGCTCACTTTATTATCTTTCCCAATGGGCTGTTAAGCTGAAAAGTCATGAACACACACACACATACACACACTTGAATGAACATATTGAGCTGTAGTCTTGAGCCACACTTAAAGTGCTTCTGTCTATATTTATAAAACGACAGAAGGATAATCCATCTAAAAAGGAAGAAGTCATCAATCATGTATTGCCAAACGGACTAAGTTAAATAGTATTCTTCTATTAAGAATACTATTCTTAACCCAGAATTGCCTCATTAAATACATAATTACAGTTTCCAGCTGTATAAATGAACAACATGTAAAAACTGTATCCTATGTAAGTCACTCTGGATAAGTGCGTCTGCTACATGACAATAACATAATGTAATCTCTCATACTGCATATCCCTATGATAATGAAACTGATCTGGTGGTGGTCATACAAACAGCGCCCATACAAATTTGCATGTTTCACAGGAACAGCGGCAACATTCAACTAACCTCTAACTGCAGATGATACGCACAATTCATTTCAGCTCCCCACATGAAAAGAGCTCCCACCCTTTCCCACGTTATCCTACCAAATACACGGGACAAAAAAAATCAATTGTTCTCTTGGCTGCTCTCTCAGCCTGCACTTGAATTATTGCCCTATTAAAGCACACAGATTTGTACTTAGGCCAGTCGGTGCAGCACAAAGATGCCTGAAGTCAGGAAGAAAAGAGAGGTTCAAATTTATTGGATTTATAATCCCTCAGCCTGCACCTTACAGGTTTTATGTGATTACTTTCCTTCCCAATTTACTTACAGTATGCAGCTCCCAATGCAAGAGCGGACATAAAAAGCATGCTTTGATTGCTAACACGAGCTCTGATGTTTTATACTGACACCCCACCCTCCTGTGTCCTTTCATATGTGAAACGGTCACATAGAGAACAATGACAGTGGAACAGAACACAAACAAAAACTGATTTTCCAAGGTAAGAGTCATTTTCAACATCTCACACGTTTGGAAAGCACATTTATGAAATAAAAACAGCACATGACCTCCTCTTGCATACCTGAGTTAGTTTAAGTTTGATCTGGAATTCAGTTTCACAACTAAAAATATCTCGACTGGAGGGAATGGGTGCAAACCTGTAAAAACAGCCCGAGCAGGCTGTCTCAGCCAAGCGCGTGGAGTATTTCAAACACAGCAGCACATCTCTCGGTGGATTCCCCAGTGACGAGTCACGGTACATATCTGTGCTTTACTCTACTGTAGCTAATCTTATGACGTTCAGTTTTAAATATATTGGTCATCTGTGAATTTACTGCATAAGGCTTGTTTGTTGTGCCCCATTTAAAGAAGTGGTATGAAAGAACACTGGAACATACTGTGGCAAATTCTGAAGACTCTACCCACATATTCACAAGCAGTGAATTAGTGGAGACTTTTCCCCACTCAAATGCAACTGCATTGTGACATAAGAAACGTCAGGCACAAAGAGAGCTCCAAAGACCCGGGCCTGTCCATGAAAACCCAGTTATTCTCTCTCTCTCTCTCTCTCTCTCTCTCTCTCTCTCTCTCTCTCTCTCTCTCTCTCTCTCTCTCTCTCTCTCTCTCTCTCTCTCTCTCTCTCTCTCTCTCTCTCTCTCTCTCTCTCTCTCTCTCTCACACACACACACACACACACAGCATTCCCCCCTCCGTTTTCCTGCATCTACAGCGGCTCTGATGGAAAAAATGCCACGCTTGGAAGTGAAAGGCACAGAAACTGCACTGACACACAAACACGCCAGTTTCAAAAACATGTCTGTCAGTGTTTGATTTGGGTTTTTTTCCCTTCACACCGCTACATCTTCAACTTCAACAAAACAACAAATGTAGCAGCACTGATCCACAGATGAGGAATTTCATTAAAGCTGAATGGTGTTGCCTTTGATGGTGACAATACAACTGCTAATACATGTCTAAAGAAACGAACTGCTGCATTTGTAAATCAGTTGTTTTTTTGTTTTGCTCAAGCTTAAGAAAAGAAATAAAAGGAAAATGATTTAGCTCTTCAATCTCAGACTGCTGAATGAATCAATCAAATAAAAATGGCAGAGCACACCAGGGTTTTCACAACTCCATATTCAGCAGGCATATATATTGGGCAACATCACTTTTTTTTTCCAAAAGGCTTTTCACCTAATTAGGATTTACACCTTAAAAAGAACATTTGCTTGCAGATCATCTGTTAATTGAGTATGATTATCTCTTTGTCATCACACCAGCCCCTCAAGAGACCAAAACCATTTAATGCATGGTGCTTCAATTGACTTATCAATGTAAAATATAATGAGCTCTCCATGTGGGTGCTGGCACTGATTAAAACAGATACTTCTGCTTGTGTCAGGAAGAGAGGTCAGTGTTAGAGTAGTTTTCCTCTCGAGTGTTTTACGATTCCTTTCTGAACAGCTTTCTAAAGCCTGCTATTGAAGCCCCGCCATAATGAATCGCTTTGTAATTGATAATTGACCTTTCTGAAATGACCCTGAAAGCAGGTTGACTGGAGTGATAGCTTCCTCCTTTTCGAGGCCATTACTGCCATAGAGAAGGCGTGACAGGTAGATGGAAGAAAATGATAGCACTGGAGGGCTGTTTATTTGACCCTTTTTGTTTTGATGACAGACCCTGACGGAGAGACGCCTGCCATCATAGCAGTGAACCCTCAGTGCCTTAGCTTGCTAGCCAGCTAAAAAGAAAAAAAATATGTAAATAAATGAGTAAACAAAATTCCCTTAGCTGCATTTTATGGTAATCCTTGCTAAACTGAAGCAATTTGTAAAGCTAATCCCACTTTGTGTGATAAAATGTTAAGTAATTACTCATCCACGACGACTCAACGACTGGGAGTGAAATCCATCCATCGCAGAGACACAGTAGCAGCAGTGTGATAATCCGATAGCGTGTTGGTTAAAAAATGGGAGCATCAGCATGATGCTGTGAACGTGTGCATGCGAGAGGAGGAAATGAAGGGAGAGAGGAAGAGGCGCTGCCATAAGCATAAAGCCAGCATTAGCTTCTTATCACACTATCAGACATACCCAGACGTGCCACTGGCCCTGGCTCAACCGGGAAGCACCTTCCTCTTCACTCATGTAATCCCTGTGATCCGAGAAATCTGTGAAAACAGCAGGTGCAAGAATGCAAGTGTCTGAATGCCATATAAATGAAACAAACAAAAAAAAAGACCAAAATGGCAATGACCAGTCACAACCCACTCATAGCTTTAAGGCCCAAGTATCATATACTTGATCTGATATTACATACAATATAACATATTTACATTTTCTTATGCTGGTGACAAATTCACTTATTATCTGTAGAGGTCCATGGTATTTACCCTGCCTGTGAAATGGAATTACACTTTTGAAAAAAAAGTCAAGTGGCTGCTTCTGAAGGGTGCACACCTGAAACAGGTGTGGTAAAGCTCTGGCTCTGACTCCTGCTGACTCTACCCCCTCTTCACGGTGTGTTTAAGCATCCTCTCTGCCTTTCACTGTGCCCACGGCTCCATGCAGCCATTCAGCTGCACTCACAGGCGCCCCGGGGTCTCTAGCACGTGGCAAAAAGGACTTCTGAAAGCAGCGCTGGCTATCAGGGAACGGGAGCCTGCGGACACACCAAGTTACGCCTGTTTGACAGCATCTCCGCTGAAAGGGAAGTGCAGGAATCTAAATTATTGCTGAAGTCTATTATTTCCCTCATCCACTCAGGCTGTGAGCTCAGGAGATAACTCGCAAGGCGCGGCTTTCTCTATAATACATAGGCTGCTCCTGGCTGTATGGACACCATGTGTGCCTGCATCAGGGGGCGTTTTTAGAATGCAAATGCCGTGTTTTTTTTCCCCGTCATTACACAGTTCCTGGTGAGCTGCACCGATCAGCTTCACTCTGGAGGCGTTTGATATTCGTTATCGCGTCAGCTGATTCCTCTCTCCAGCACCCCTCTCCGGTCTCCGATAAGGCAGTAGCCCCAAATCAGACGATATCACGGCGAAAAACATGCTGTGGTTTCATGATAATATTTCCCTGTGAGCTTAATTAGACATGTTGATTATTTGCATTTTAAATGAGCGGGCTGGATGGTTAATCTCTTAACCGGCACGTAATGTGCAACCCCCCAGTTGACTATAAGGCATTTCTAGAGCAGTATGCATACAGTATACTGTATGTACAGTAGCAAAGCACTGAAATGGAGATATATTTAAACAACAGAGTAGCCGGTGCATTTGTATTATTTTCTGAGCAAATTAACACTGCACCCGATGTTAGCAGCTTCATGTATGAAATGTTAAAACACAGAAATTAAAAGTAATTATGCGATTCTGTGGCTCTTGCTTGGCAAAAAGAGAAGTAACCTTAGATTAGGAGTGAGCAGGCTGCTCCGGCAGAACTCATTACCTTACATTACTGTCATTTAGCAGATGCTCCTATCGGGACCGACTTACACAGTGCATCGAATACAGTTTCATTACAGCGTAAAGTTACACAATAAGGATGCCACAAACCACAAATGAACAAGCGTCAGTGCCAAACATAGTGATGAGATCACAACTGCATGCATAAAAATCTAAGGTCTTATTAATTTTGCAAATCTTTGTGCACGGACCAATTTGTGCAAACAGATTAGGCCGGATGCCAAAACAGACATTTTGCTTACAGTAAACCACACAACCCCTGGTATGGCTGTGTGCTCACATATACTAGAGGAAATCATATTACATTCCTGTAACAGTACAAATTTTCTCATGTCTTCAATTGAGAAAAACGGTCTGCAGAGACATGACTTGATGAGACAGCCATTTTCCATTGGCAAACATTAAACTTCTGCATGTTAACTCTTCAACAACAAACCCTCAGGATTTTGTGACTGCCTGTTTAAACGTCAGAACATAACTGGCTACTCCTTCACCACTTCAGAACACGACTGCCTATTCCTTCACTGTAGCATGGTTCGGAATGCACTAAGGACAACTCAAACATATTTTGAGGCTGGCCCTTCATTAGCTTTTCAGCCCTCCCCAACAATAGGCTGCCTTTGATTCTGCTGGCTGAATCGATGTGGCATTTTGCATGCTCTTAACGTAACCTGCGCAGACCGGCAGACGGAAACGGATCCGAGCCAGCCTTCAAAGCAATCACGCAAATAAACAAACACACGAAATGACACAAGACAGGTCGCGGGCTCAGCAGATTGAAGGACAAACCAGCCCCGCATGTCCTCTGCCTTCACCGCGGTGTCAGAAATATTGATGATCCCACGCAGAAATTAGCCTGCTTGTCACAGCAGAGTACTGCAATGCAAGTATCCTGAATGGCAATGCAACATCAACAAATGTCAAGGAGGGGAAAATAATTGCATTGGCAAATAAGCTTTTTTTCATTTCTTTTTGTTGGATTGATTTTGCACAATATACTTGACTGTCTCATATCTTAACGACGTGTCTGTGTGCCTACACATTTCAACAGGAAAGATCAGTGTGTAAAACTGGTACTTCGTTAAAACGATGGAGTAAAAATAGACGTAAAAATACACATGCAGCACATTCTGCTCAGTAATACAGATGTGAAAAAATTATCTATGGGCAGCATGTTTCGCTTCTGTGTGCTGATGTAAAATGCATTTCAACAGAGCTGGCCTGCTTTTCACAGCGATGCAGGTTAATGTAGTGGTAGAAGAGGTTTTTGTCATTTTAAATGAATTAAAATCAGGGTTAACACGTACGCAATTGCTAAAGCTTTCGCCATAATATCTTGTGCTGTGTGTAAGTGGGGTGGGTGCTAGGTGTTGACTTTGTTAGCGTTGTGCTGGAATTGCATTTTCAACAGGGCACTGCCCTCTGTGGGCTCCACCATTCACGCCTGCCAACATCTGGTCTATTTTTAGGCTCTGAGCAATACAGGTAATTCCACTACGTCTAAAATGGGCTGTTTCATTTGGATCACAAATCTGCTTTTATTCAACATATCACCTTTTCAATTATACTCAAGTACAAACGGTGTGACACTCAGCGACAAATACATTTAAAATGTGACAAGCGAGTACATACAGTATCTTTCTCAAACAATGACTGTAATAAAACAAACAAATTACTCGTCGGTGCCCTCTTTTATGTTAGATTGTGCGTGTTTTCATTTGATTTCACCTGATTATTTCTCCTCCGTAGTTCACGCTAATGTGGGAGAAAGTCTTCAGAGGGCATGAGATCAGACAGGGATAGTCTGTGTCAGTAACGGATTGACTGACAGCAGCACAGACATAATCGCTTCACCCTTCCTTCCCAGGTCAGCCCCAGTCTCTTTACAAGCTTGTCAACACAAAGGCAGGCTGACTCCCTGCTACACCCACTAATGAATCTGCTAAACTGCTCATTCTTCACCCTTCTCTGAAGTACACAACAAGAACATAAAGTCAGGACAGATCATCTCCAGACAGGTGTAATCCACTGTAATCCTGCAGGGACAGCTTTTAAAAAACTCAATTTAATTAGTGAACGTTTGTTCTGAAAGGGCTGGACTTGGAGAAGCAGAGATGGACAGACCTTGGGCTTTCAAAGACAGCATATCGGCATCTACCCACAGGTAGACAGGTTGTCTAACTATGTGACAAGTTATTCTCAAAAGCAAACTGCATGGACACATGGAATAAATGTTATAAACTGTGCAATCTAAACACAGAAACAGACTGTATATGAAAGCCATCCAGTTTATACTTCTTTGGTGGTAATTGTAGTAGTAGAAGTAGTATTTGTCAAAGCACCGAAAGTTTTTCTCGCTTTCTATTTTTGACTGAAGTTCCCGGAAACAGGAATGAAACATCTGTAGATGGAAATATGACATGACAAAAAGTCAGAAGGAAGTCTCCATTTTCAATTTTATTTACAGCTTTCAAAAAATTGGATTTTTTAAAATGCAGCTCTTGTCACACCTCCCTTTCAGTCTTAAGCCCTTTCAAGCTCTTTCTGCATCAGATCTTGGGCTTGCATGTTTTTTGAGTAAAAAGTTACACTTCCTGCCAATGCAACCCCAATAAACAACAGCTCAGAGCATGTGCCATTTCACTACCTAGTCTACCAGCGCAAAACTGAGAGATCAAAGCGCTGTCAAAGTAACCTAGTGTTTCTTTTCATTGTGAAAGCAAAAACTCTCTCATCCTTTGTAATATTCACCTGCTTGTCAGTATGTATGTTTCCTAGGAGATTAATCTATATATGGCCATAAACACAAACTTACTTCACTCATAATATCACACACCCGAGGGGAAGCTTTCATATCAACTAAAACTGTTAATTATAATGTATAAGAAGCATATCACACATATTTATGTCTCCCCCACAGTAATGCCTTATGGATAAAATTAATTTGCAACTTAAGGTTTAATTTTATGTTGTCATTACTGATATGCATTACGAAAGTGTGATGCTTTGTGTTGCTTAGCTATAAACTTATTCTCAGGCGGTTTTCTCTCGCTCTCTGCCAATGATGGGTCTAAGCTTCACTCAGTTATGTATCAAAGTCATCAGGATAACCTGTGAGAGTAGCTGATCAGAAAGCTGAGCCTCTCCCCGGTCAGCTGACTCCCCACCCCAACATCATTTTCCCTCCAGTTCCACCCCCCAGGTTACCACCCAGCACACAGGCAGGGCCACCGCACTGACAAACCATTCCGGAACCCACAGCCTGGAGGATTCCACTCCGTGAGAGATGCAATTATCTGATATCAGGAAGCAGGTTAATGATAAGACGCTTTGTTCACTTCAGAGAGCAACTCTAACTCTCTCTGTCTGGGGTCTGTCTGATTCCTGTGGATTCCTCTCACAGACAGACATCAGAGTATCGCACACAATGCAATGTTCCTCCTGAAGAATAACACTTTCCGTATTAACATCTTCTATCATGTTCATTTGTGACAAACAGTTATGGATGTTGAAGATG
Source organism: Megalops cyprinoides (assembly GCF_013368585.1). Taxonomy (NCBI): domain Eukaryota; kingdom Metazoa; phylum Chordata; class Actinopteri; order Elopiformes; family Megalopidae; genus Megalops; species Megalops cyprinoides. The sequence goes on along the minus strand of NC_050607.1, from coordinate 3,545,226 downwards.
AAAAATTTTTTAAGAAATATCCAGCTGCAAGTCTCCTTCTGAAAAGGGTTTTTCATTAACACACGCCTAAATGACTGGCTTTGTTCGTGTTACATTATTTCTATTTAGACTAAGCCATGCACAGAGAAGTTTTGATAAAACACTTGAAAAAGTTGGAAAGGTTGGAAAAACTATTATTTTAATCATTAAGGATTTTTTTTAAGTACACATAAATATATGCACACAAATATGCGAATCAGTTTAAGCTTGATCACACAGACGATAAGATCAGAACTGGAGCTGGGGAAGCAGCTGTATAAATCATTGTGGAATGTGAGGGGAAGGCAGGGGACAGCCATGGCTGCAGTCTCAGGGAAACCGAGCATCAGCATGACATGAGTGGTGATGCTGAGGAATCCATTCCCAGCCCCCTTCCTGGAGTCCGCTTTGCATAGAAAAGCTGGTGGTAAAGTGTGCCACGCGACTGCCTCCCTCCAAATAAAAGGAAGGAAGCAAGGAAGGAAAGGAAGATGCTTCACAAGCAGGCAGCTCCTCTGGAGCCTTCATTCCTTCAACTAGCTACAGTGACTCTCTTCAGGAGTAGCATGGCTCTCAGCCTTCCCAGAACTCCCCTGGGCTCCTTCAGAGGGGAGCATCAGCCCCTTCTCTCCAGCCTGAGCTATAACCCCCTGAATGATGAGATCACCTTGTCTTCTGGGAGATGATGCAGCCCTTTACACAATGCTATCCAAGCTGGCTGCCAAGTTCTGCCACATGCCAGTCTCTGACTCCAGGATTCCATTTAAGAATTTAGGCTACACAGCTGTTCTACAGGTAAGTGCACCTCTGAAACCATAACATGGCTGTGGTAAGAAATGCATGATAAAGGATGCATTTTTCAGCAGTCTGTAAAGAATGCTCTTTTCTCCGGTAAAATCTTTTTTTTTAATGTGAAATGCTTTACTCGGTTGTAAAACTATCAAATAATCTAATGATACATAAAAGTCACACCTGTATAACATTGTACATGCAAGGTTGTTTTATTATTTTGAGTTTATTACAATAAGAGTTTAATCTTAATCTTAAATATGAATAGTGATGTAATACTAATCACTTTTTCATTAATATAATACTTAGACTGAAGTTCTGAATTTTAAATTATTTGCTTGAATAAGAGATGTTTCCACTTTGAATGACTTTTATATTTTAAATACTTTGGAATACCTTCACACAGTATTTAGCGTGACCAACATTTGGACATGAAAGCGTCTACCTTTATTTAAACACTTGTTTTCAAACATCACCACTGCCTTGAAGAAGTTGACCTGTTTTGTTTTTTTTTTGTTCCACCCCAGGTATGCTTTGGCTGTATTCTAAATCATGTCTTATCCTGAAATATACACAGTGTATTATGTATCAAAATGACACAATTTACACTCAGTCACATTCTCTCTCCTCGGAAGCAAAAAACAAGCCAATTGATCACACACACCATGAGGCATTTTTCGCTCCCTATCCGTTTCATTTATTCCTGCCCAAGTCTGACATTTCCATTTGCACAGTTCAATTGGGAAAATAAAGCGGGCCTGTTCTTAGTGCACAGCCCTGTGTGCGGTAATCATTTCACCGTGGCAGCTGCACCGCCCCCACTCAGCATGGAGGGGGGTCTGTGATTGACTGTGAAAAATAAACAAGCCCCGCCCGCCACGCCACAACCCCCCACCCCTCCCCCAGCCACGCCACACAACCCCCCCCCCACCATGGATCTCTTTCGGGGGGTCAGTCCTGTAAATCAGTGGGGGGTTGGGGGAGGGATGGGGAGGATACCCGACCCTTCACCGACCGACCGTGCATACCTAAACAGATCAGACACGGTGATCTCCAGATGGCCTGACAGCCGGAATCAACTTCCCTCCTGGGAGGGGCGAGGGGGGGGTACGGCTGCTGGGACGGAAGCCATTCATCTGGATGCGGCCGCTACCTCTTAGCGCCAGGGTCAAACGGGCCCCGCGGAGCACGCCCGGGGCGGTGGTAAATCACTAGAGGGTGACGAGTGGGCGGGAGAGGACCATGCCTCACCCCTGCCTGCTTCATCAACTCAACAACCGCGCCAACTTAATGCTATCTTCCTCAACAACCAGAGATTACAGAGAACCCCGCTGTCAGGGATGCCGTTTAATTCACACCGTCTCTATCTTTGATGATTTCCTAGAACTACAGCATTGAATCTATTAAGATTTCACAGGATTTCACACAGCATAGATGGACCAGCCTTTAGTTGCTCTATATTTTATATATGTAATCATTACATACCCAAAGACATTTACATATATAGTATTAAGCACAACCATTACTTCCATACTATAGGAGAGCCACCTACCTATCCACTGACTGAATGACATACTCTATCTTGACAACAGCTGATAAATGAGTTTGTTACATTATTGTGTGTTTCTGCATTATTGGACATCCTGAACGCCCTGGAATTTTAATTCAAATGTATTAGTATACTGAATTCATACATAAAGCAGCACACATATACACACACACATCCAAATACATCCCTTCCTTAGTGAAACATTCAGAGACTTGCACATTTCCTCTTCTCTTGTACTGCTGATAAGCTAGTCAGCTAGTGACTCTAGATGTACAGTAGATAATCAAATCACATGAATATCACTTCTTTCTGCGTGGATTATCAATGACGACAGTGAGGAGCAGACAGATTACAGTCATGACTGGGGTACTGTGCCAGCAATGAGCTAAGCCAGTATTTGTGAGAAAGCCACTCAGCATTTTGCAAATGTGCAGAGCATTGAGTATTGATTACAAGAGCATGAGTCAACTCCCACAGGACCATGCTATCTCAATCTGTCACTCAGCTCCAGATGCAAATCTGTCATGTGTCCACAGCCCTGCGAGCTCTAGAGAGGAGTGTTTAATGTGGCGCTGCGGGGATCAGAAATACTTCCTCCATAAAGGCGCCTGCCCTCTCCTATCTTGTCTTGCAGGTACCGGGCATTCATTCATTAATTTCCAGTCAATGATCTTAATTTAATTAATTTTTTGCTTTTCACCCGTGTGTGAAAAGTCTTACAGGTACTGAGTGTACACTACTATTCAGTCAATGACCTTAAATTTAATTACCCTAATTTTTGCTTTTCACCTAGGTTTAAAGACCTCTGACCATGAGAGTGGAGAGGGCCGACTGAAGTAAAGAAACTTGTTTTCAGAGGCCGAGAACTTCCTACACAGTATCAGTGTGGCCGAGGCTGTCAGCGCTCGAGGCCTGGAACTGCCCTGGCAGGGTGGGGTTGAGCTCATGAAGCACCGTGGCACACTAAGAGCTGTAACTCCGGAGAGTGTGAGTGATCTGCTCTGGCTGGTGAAGCAGGTGGACAGACAGATGAGTGTGGGTCAGGCCTTCTCCTTGTCTGACGCCTAAGTGGTGATGAGCCTGTGTTTGGCAGCAACCTGGTGCAGATGGTACACGCTTCAATCTTTCAGGCTCCTGGTCGGGGGTGATATTTCACCTGCCGGCTGACATCAGACACACGTCTTGGCGAATTTGAGAAGTGGAGCGGAAGAGATCGTCGAGCGCTATTAGCAACATGGCTGCTAATACTGCACTTACTGCTTTTTTGTCTATGATTACTCACTTTCGAGGAATAGCTTTCGAATGAATGTCTGACACATTTAAAAAAAATCAATATCAGTCTCGAGCTTGAGTGTGTGTTTGGCATTTATCTGAAGCAACACAATACTATACGCTCTAAAATAAATGCCTGTTCTGTCCTGTAACTTTCTGAGTGAATGAATTGATTATATCTATATAAATACATTTTTTTCACAGGTAGGGAACATGAATAACACGCATCTCCCTGAGTGTTATCGCTGCATGTGTCATATACAGCACGTAGCGATGGCCTTCTAATGTGCGTCATCGTGTCATCTGCCATGTGCGACAGTTTGACGTGTTTCGCTGCGTCTTTGTCACGCTGGCCTACGCAAGGCGATGCCAGAGCTCAAACGCACCCTGACGCCTGATTCATTCCGCCCGCTGCCCTCTCCCGACGCATCACCACCCATGATCAATTCCGCATCAGCCCACCGCTAAACAGGGGGCTTTCACTTCATTAACTGGTGTGTTTGGGACAGTGCGCTTCGGTTCAGACGCGCGACCCGGGCTGGATGGTAGGAATGCTGTAGAAAGTGTCTGCTGTGGTTGGAGCTGGGGTGACCTTTCTGGTATTGATTTTAGTTTGGGCTCTGCGGCTCTACATTCAAACCCGGGCCTCTGGCAGCCGCAAAGGGAATATCCCAGCAGTCTGAGCGGCATTGGTCACAAAACAACCAATCAGAAGCCAGATCCCAACATCTGTGTGCAATACAGGCAACAACCTCAACAACTTTTTCAGAGTAAACTTTGGACTAATTCATGAAGATGGTGCAGACTGAAACATAGGTTTTTAAGAAAAGAGCAAATATTAAGGGAGTTAAAGCCATTTGCTTTACAACCATAATCAATGTAGAATCAATTCATATTTTCATCAGTACGGGAGCTTTTCAATCTGAAACTCACAAATTCAAACACATCCTAACCTTGTATCATACCACACAAATATGTTATCTCCATATACTATTCTAATTGACATACTTACATTACGTTAACCAACAGCATCAGCATATAAGGTTGTGCAAATGTATTAACAAGAATGCCTGGTTTTAGTTGTGTCAAATCTGTTTAAAAGGCATTCCATGTGGGCACCTGAACCAAGATATTGTGCATTCCGAGAGTATTCACATCTTCATACGCATCATTATTTTTAATGAGAGAGAGACCGCATTCACATTGTTTAATAGCATGTTACATACACAGATGCGCTCAGCTTCGTCTGATGAGACTGGTCAACTGAGCCTGCATTAAAATGAATGCAATCTAATGAAGGATTTGCAAGGAAGTACCAACAGCGTGGCTGTCCGTAAACAATAACGAGTGACACTTTCATTACATTCCCAGCTGGAAATTAGACAGAGATATGCATTTGATACCATAAGTAATGACAGTCATTGTCAGGCCTATGAAATCGCGGCAATCAGAAAAGTGTTTAATGCTTTAAAAAGAGCTGCTACTACTTGAAGTTATTTCTATACCCATTCACAGTGATATTCATTCAAATGAATGCAAAAATGCTTTACAGTGCAGGTACATAATAGGATTCAGCATTCAGGAATGCACATTACCCCTGGGAGCATCAGCAAATACAGTGTAGGCGATAAGCTTTGTTTAATTTACAGTAAAAAAATCTATATATCTGTATAAAATACCCACTTCTGCCATTTGGGAGAGACATTTTTCAGTGCTGCAAGAAGAACAGTAAAATATGATCTACTGTAAACATTTTGTTTATATTTCCCAACACGTGCAGCAGAGACTGCGTGGTGAAACATTCAGCATTGATTTTAAATTCGCCTTGAGGGATTAGACATTTTTTATGTACTTCTTCTAGAGGAAGGTGAGTACATTTAAAGAAGCTAATGCTAAAGTGTAAATGTTTTGTTAGCTAAATTGCAATGGAGCCATTGTTAGTGGATTGAAATGATGTTCTGGCTTTGCAAACGTCAAGTCACAGCTGGCATTAAAACACCAGCCTGAAAAACAGCGCCTCTTCACTAAAACACACCTCAGTGTTGACATGAGTTCAGCACAGCACAGAACAACACTGCCTCACAGGCGACCGGGATTAAAATGCTCTACCTGGATTATGACATTCACCTGCACAAAAGACTTACACTGTCTGAAGTCATTCAGTCAGCACGCTCACTTTTTTTGTTCTTGTTTCTTTGCCGCTTGCATAGAAATCGAGAGTTTTTAAAAAACGGATGGCATTTCCTACTCGCAGTGCATTGTTAATTCACCCAGCATTAGTCATCAGTCAGCTAGTAAAATGTTAAATTGAATAAGTATAGAGTCTCAGAACCAGTGCAGCTTTTGTTACGTTTCCAAAGCAACCCGATGTTTTTAACTTTTGCCACGCCAAGAGCATAACTGCTCGGGAAGAAGCCACATTTTCAACTGTCCTCAGCTATTTTTGAATGACATTCCTGTACACTGTGCATCTGTGAAGAGTTGATATGCGATACCTCACTTCCTGAGGAGATGCAGGTTGAGATATTGAGGTTGGGGTTGTTGAGGTTGGAGGGTGGGGTAGAATGAAACATGGCAAAAAAAAAAAAAAAAAAATGACAGGAAGAGTGTGTTCCCAGCTTGCAGAAATCGTGATGTGTATACAAACAGCCCCTTCACAACCATCAAAATCTATTTCAGAAAAGGAAATGCAAGTCTTAGTGATTTCTAACAGGGCAGTACATAATTAGAGCATGCCATAGGCTTGGAAAAAAAGATATTTCAAATAAAATATTGAAAGATGGCTAGTTCACCACGTACAAGTCAGAGCAACCATGTGTCCTTAAAAATGGAACACCAGGACACATCATAGTCTTTCATGAATACAAATCACCAGAGGGAAAGAAAGGATTTATGAACAGCAGTGAATTCTGCATATTACAAAGTCTGCTACGGATTCTCTCACTGCGCCCTGCATGGAAGGGGTTAATTAAGTAATCAAGCAGAATGGCTTAATTCAGCTATTTAAACAGACAGTACTTGTAAAGGAACTCTTAGAGACACTGCAGTGAACCTCCCTGTCAAACTCAAAGGGACTGTCACAATATCGATTATGTTGGTGTCACTTAGCACAGTGATTGTGCTCATTTATACTCATCTCATAAAGTGGCATGAAAATATGCACAAGCAGGACACCACTAATCACAAATGAACAAACGTCAGGGCAAAATGTACCGCTGAGATCACAGACATGTGCCCAGATTGACATGTAAGCAATATGCATGACTTGACGACTATAACATTCCAAACACAATGAATACTGAGACCACATGCATGTAAGCAAACCTCTACAGACCAAGTTACTTAAAACTCTGAACACATTTCCACAATTACTACAATTGCATTCAAGAGGGACAAACGGTCATGCTTAGATAGGAGGGTATCTTGAATAGGACAGGACAGGATAGTCTAACTTGAAGAGGTAGGTCTGCAATGAAAAATGCTGCTTTGGTCAGAACAGCTGAAACCTTGGCCAATCTCCTTCCACCACATAGGGGCCAAGACAGGGGGCATGACTGGAATACAATGCTACTATATTCTAATAATCAAATTTATATGAAAGACAACATATTAAAGTTTTCATTTTATTCCAGTTCTGCTCGTTGTACTCCTCCCAAAACTGTAAAATCTAGAGAAGCTTCTGTCTACTTGAGTAATTATCCCAGGCAGTACTGGAAAGGGAGAACGCACCTGGTGAGCCCACGGGCCCAATAAGCTCCACAACACTTTGAACCCCAAATTAAACAAGAAAAAAAATGGATGTCCTGTTGACTATTATCTTGGAACATGTATTATCTTGTTCTTGAGATGGCCCTTTTTGTTTCTTGCCATGTCATGCTAATTGAACTTTTTGCTGTTAAGCTATTGCTGGCCACGTGCCAGTGCTTCCTGGTGGCTATTTTGAAAGACCAAAAAAACTGTCTTTGGATTTGAATGGACATGAATCCCAAGAAGACTGTATTTTGCAACTGCAGAAGTTTAACTGATGAGCACTCACATTTTCTCTAAAATTAAGTGTTTAATGCATAATTAAACTATTGTCGCATAATTCTCAATCTAGTAATATACTACTCCGTTTGTATCCCAGATAACGTCTTTCTGCATATGCTATTTGTAATGTTTTAAATTCAGTCTTTTCCATCGTCAACTGCTATTGTTCTTAAGCACAACAAGCTTCTATTAAGCCCAGTAACCCATTTACACAGATCAGCAAAGGGCCATTTTTATTCAGCTGCTGCAGAAAAGTCAGAAAATATACCCATTCGTTTTATGTTTTAGTGTCTCGGATGAGTAGGGGCAATTTCACACCAAGTTCACTCATAAGTAATTTTTACCCTGTGCACTTTTAGTCAAACTGATACAATAAGTTTTGGTTTGCAGTCTGCAGTCATTTCACACGTTATTATTTCGTGTGGTATTACATGTGGACCAAAATTCAGTTGGTTTTGCATTTCAGCTTTCTCAAAGTTACTGATTTACAGTTATCGTGTCTGTGTTCATCACACCTGCAGAACTTCCACTGCAGGTGTGATGAACACAGACACGATAACTGCTATGGTCGAGCTTTTCCTACCTGTTACTTGGCAATTTCCAATTATCTCACAGGAATAGAACAGAGTGAAAAGGTGTTGTACCTGTATGTGTCTGAGACCCAAACAATTAACTTTTATTTGTTACAATGACCTTCACAACCAAATTGTCACAACTTGTTTTTAAGTATGCAATTTCCAAAAGAAACAATAAAAATGAGAGAAATGTGAAATTATTCCCTGACCACTTGCAAAAGGCAATCATAACATACTCCTTGAAAAATGCGAGGAAATACATGGATCAAATATTAAGTCAATACATGAATAATATGACTGCAGTGATGTCGGAGGGTGTGTAGGGTCTCTCACATCCCTAGGCAACAGAGCAGTCAGACAGGTCTGATTTCAGATCTCTGTAGCTCAGGGTCTTTGGCTCAGGCTGATCCTAGGTGCCTTGTGTAAAATGGAACTCAGTGAGTCATGTTCCTTCAGAAATGATTCACAAGCGGTACGCAGTCAGTCAGCTAAAGCAAGGCTAAAACGTCACTCCCGCCGCATGGTGTTTTTCCTGAGCACTTTGTTTCCGATTCAATCCAAAAGCACTTACCTTCATACCACACGCTTTTGTGATGGACTAAAATTGCCAATGCGCTGACCGACTAGTAACTGAAGTAGGTAAAGCAAACCAAAGATGGAGGTTCAAGCAGTGGTCACAGCTGAAAATGGCATGTGTACATTTTTCATTCTGCAACATCATTCACCGTTGAAAATAACACTTACATGCTGTGTCTTACAATTTTAACATGAAAAAATGCATCAGAGTATGCAAATTTGCAATTAATTGTGTAACAGTCATATTTTTGACATTCCTATTACATGTGATTACTTGTGATTTTTGTAATCACATGTCACGTGATTGAACTACATATTGGATTCTCCATGGTATTTTTAATAGGAAAAGATGTTTTAAATATTATTATTAAATAAATCTTAAAATACATTTTTTTCAACATTAAACACAATAATGTCAGAGAATAGTTTTAAGAAATGAAAAGTTAGCTTTAAAAACACAAAATAAAGTCTTATTTAGAACTCACATCTTAGAGGGTACAGAATGTACCTATGAAGCCATGTCCAGACTTTTCTCATATTGAGGCAGATCTTTAATAGCTTTTTTTCCATCTTTCTTTGAGATTGTCATTTGACAATTAAGCTTTATATTTAACCTTATTGACATAAAATCTTGTTGGCCTTTCTACAATATGGTTCAAACTAATTTTGGAGGGATTAATATGTGTTAATATGTGTTAATATGTATTTAGTTTAACTTAAAACTAACTTTGATTGTCTTTTGATTTTGGTACTCTAATTTGGCATTTGAAAACAGCCAGTATTAGGTGTTCATTATAGGTTTAGAGCAGCTGGTGGCTTTTTTCTCCCCAAAATATGATTCAGGTATGAGTGATGATTCCCTGCGGTCTGTTCCACAAATGAGGTTCCAAATCTGTCTGATGCCACACAGTGTAGCCCATGACATCAGCGTCAGTCACACGGCCAGAGATGGAAGGAAACTCCAGCGAAACCCCTCCAGGAACAGGAAAGAGTAACACAGAAGGTATCTAATGACTGCACTGAATCTGGAGGAGATGAAGAAAAGCCAGGCAGGGTTACGGAGCGATTACAGAGAACCTGGGCGCAGTCTGCTGACAGCTTGTGCAGGATTCATCTCGGCTCCGGAGCGTCTCTCTTCCCCCTGTTTTAATGACCGAGAGCCAGTCAGTCAACCTCCTCCACTCGAACATATTTGGCGTTAGCGTGAGTTCAGCTCCATCGACGGCTCTGAAAATCTGGCTTTCACTTTGGAGTCCTCAGGCGATTTTTATTCTGATCCAAGACAGACTGGATCGTGAGCTGGACAGGCATCTTACTTTTGTAACAGAGATGGATGCAATTATCAGACATTTTTCAGAAGCCCAGTTCAACGGCACCCAGTCTGATAGAATAGAATACAATAGAATAGACTTTATTGTCATTGCACGATGGGGGTACAACGAAATTGTGGGAGAGAGCCTTGAGCCGCTGCGTCCGTACGCGCCGCCAGTCTGAGTAACTGAGTGTATTTCAGTAATACACGTTCCACCTGCATGCACACACACTGTTAATATACCTACATACACAGCATGTATGTATGCATTTCACATGTAGTGCTTCTTCAACACGCATCCTTTATGGTTTAATACCCAGAAAGCCAAGACTGATTTAGGAGTAAAAACCGTAAGAAGAAATCTTAAGAAAAGCAATATGCACCAGATGATGAAATAATCAAAATTTACTGATGAGAAAGCTCCATCGCCCAAGGAATTCACTAAGTGGGAATATTCTTGCTAAGCATCATGCGCTCAGCATTATGTAACTGCACAGACAAATGCTGAGCGCACAGACAAATTATATGGTCACTGCAAAAACTGTTCAATACCTCTGATCTTAACAGGTAACATACGCCTCAGCGGGAAGCTTCCTCAGCGGGACGTTTCCTAGAAGTTTGAGCATCATTTACAGTATCTTTATCCAGGAGATAAAGCATTTCTACATGAGAAACAAAGATTTCCAACAGACCAAAAATGGTAAAATGTAATATCATGTGTCATTCAGAAAAGTATATCCACCTTCTTAAAGTGTTCCCAGACTCCCTGACCTAGAACAAGTACTATATTTGACAAATCCATTCATCCACATGTGGTCTTGGAAATCAACAGATTTACACTGTAATCTGGAAATGGTTACACACTCTAAGAATCAACAATAGCATATTCTGTCTGGAAAGAGTCTCCATGGCTCCTTACAATATCCAAGGTAACATGCTCATTTACCGCCCAGACCACAATATTCACCTGTATTGAATCGAGCATCCATAAAAGGTTCTACATTTCCAAGAGCAGCTATAGCAAATAGATTAAAAATGCAAAATGTATTATTAAAAAAAAAAAAAACACAACAAGACATCTCACTCAAAACTCAAGAGCTGCCTTTAGCGTGAAATTGATAATGAGCAAAACGGAGCATCAGCATGCTGCATCCTACCTACTGTATGCAAACCAATGCATTAATTAAGGTGTGGAATGCGAAAACTTTACACAAAACGGAGAATATTTCAAGGCTGCGTGTTAGAGCAGCTCTTATGCATTAATTATATGTGATACATGAATTAAACATCTCCCCCATTGTCTTACTTGAGAGCAGACCTGAAAGCGTGCTATAATGGATATAACTGCTGTAGATTGAGATGGTGTTTAAAATGCAGGTGTGCAGCGTAGGTCACTCTGTTTAAAAGAGTTAGCTCTGCACTCCCATCCTCCTGTTACAAAGTGAAGAACCCTGAGCTTTCTGCATATGCTGTGCGTGCGCTCATCCTGCTTTACTCACTGCTACACGCTGGTGGCTTCCAGAGCTCATCATGAGCACCGTGGACTGAAGGGCTGCCACACAGACACACAAAGTCAGTATTATCAGCACACACACACGCACACACGCATGCACGCTCACATGCATCCACACATGCACGCACGCACACACGCTCACATGCAAACACACATGCACACATGCACACACGCACGCACGCTCACATGCATCCACACACACACACACGCATGCACGCTCACATGCAAACACACATGCATGCTTGCAGGCTTTCACACTCCTACACATGAATCCACACATGCACGCACATGTGCACATGAACACGCATGCAAACTCACCTGCGCATGCACACACACGCCTACGCATCTATGCACACCCATGCACCTGGGCACGGACAAACATACATGTGTACATGCACCCATGAATTCATACATGCCTGCACAACACACATACACAAAGTCACATCTAAATAACTACAACGGCAACATCAATATCTACTGTCAAACTCAAAGAATCCTTGACATTATTGCTCAATAATGCACTAACTCTGCACATGTACTGATCGTTGTCTGACCACGTCATACCACTCACAATATAGCAAACATTACTGTTGTCTTCACATTTCTAGCATTCAGCTAACACAATTCTACCATTCAACTAACATTTCTCAAACACATTCTCTAACCACATTTCTCAAACTTTGCCTCTAGATAAACTCCTGGCCACATCTCAAAGTCACCAGCCAATCAGCTCGAATCCTTTGTGGCAGCCTGCAAACAATAATTCCTTTGTGAAATTAGAGCCTGGAGAATTGGAAAACATTTTGGAGTGGTGGTCCACCGCATCGACAGCGTTCATTCAGACACTCAGCCTTTGTCTCCTCAGCCACGGTTCAGCAGGGCACAGCAGCCTTGTATATTACATTGATCCGGCCTGCTTTATGCTGAGCCTCTGAAACGATTAATGGCTTCTCTACACCAAAGCGTGGCTTCGCACCCGCGCCTCCAGCCTATTCGCCGCGTCTCGTGCATCTGACAGACTCGCAGAACTCGTCTTCTATCTGCCGCTTATCTTCCTTTGCCACTCTTAGTCATATTCTGTCAGCCCTTTCATCCGTCTCCCCCCGTCATCCCACCCTGGCAGCTGCATTCACTCCAAGCGCCACACTGGGTGTGGGCAAACGGAAGCCAGCGCGGCCCAGACGCCGCTTCTGACCGGGAAGATCATAAACGTCCGCTCTGAAACGCTTTGTTCTTTGTAAATGTTATGACAGAGTGATGGGGTAAATCTTTCGGCCGCCACGACCGCAAACCCCCGTTTCAGTCACTTCCAATCCAGTGACGCCTGTCTCTTCAATAACCCACAACAACACCAGCATGCGGCCGTGGACAATCATTTTGTCTCAATGGACCACTTAACATTTACAACACAGGGTTCATGACAGTGTATGGCAGCGTAATTAAAATGGTAAAGCATAATTTATATATAAAAGTCTCACTGATTCTCTCACTGAAGTCTTTATTTGTATTCATAAACAGACTACAACAACTCAGCTTTTCTGTGGGTGGGTATTCATTCACCAAAATGAAAGAAGACAATTTGAATTGTATATTTATGTCTCCAGTTTAAACACATAATGGGATTCCGCTTTAAATTTCATTTCAATTATGTATTTCAGAGCTCGCCATTTAATCAGTGTGAAAGCAATATTCATTGAGGTGTTTGGACTCAAGAACGTAATAGCATTTATTTCTGCAATCATGATAAGGTACTGAAGTGGCAAAGAGAAGGACTTATCATTTCTGAGCTGGAAGAAACTCAAATGTAAATGAGTTAGAGGGGAAAAAAACATCTTCACTGAGCAGAGATGAAATTCAGAGAGATTCAAAATTAGATTACAAATCAAACCCATTTCTCTCCTCTACACAGTTTCTTCAACATTGAAGATGAGTCCTGTTAAACATGTAGTAAAGCTTCTCATACTTAGTCATGTGAAGGTCTACCGAGCTATACCTCTTAAAGACAAATGTTAGCACTGAAGACTATTTCCATTTTATAATTATGACAATGTGACCTTTGGTCACCCTGTCATGCTCAAAAGCTCAGCTCTCATGGTCAGTAAACACAGTAATCCAATGAGATTGCGGTTCCTGCTGATACACGTACAGATTAAAAAACTCAAAGTATTCAAACCAACTTGGCTCTCCAAGTGGGGAAAAATTCAGAAAAGGAGCAAGAGTGTTACCGAAAGGACACAACTCAAGGTGGCCATCAAACCATTGGTGCATGTTTCACATTAGAGGAACAAGAGGGGATATTAGGCTGATCCGTGTCCTGCATTTTTAAAGGCTGTCAGGCGTCGGGCAGGACACAGGCTAAGCCGGCCTGAACGCCAGCACCGGCGTTTCCAACCCATCTCGGATAATGCAGGATGACAGTGGCACACAACCGCAACCTCGCCCAGACATCTCTCAGAATGCAAATCAGACCAATCTCAGCACGGCAGCATGAAGCAGCACATTAGCTACTGCGATATGTACGATGTACCAAAGGGGAGACAGATACACACTCACACACACTCGCGCAAACACACACACACACACACGCACGCACGCACTCACGCATACACACACACACACACACACTCTCACTCACACAGGGAGGGACACACACACACTCTCACACACACACACACACACACACACACACGCAGGCACACACTCACGCATACACACACACACACACACACACACACACACACACACACACACTCACACACTCACTCACACAGGGAGGGACACACACACACTCTCACACACACACACACACACACACGCAGGCACACACAACAAAACACAGACACACTTGCACACAAACGCATGCAAGCATACAGACAAGCATATGCACACGCACACACGCACACACACACACACACACACGGACACACACGCGCGCACACGTGCGTGCACACACACACACACACACACACACACACAGTGTTAATGATTAAGGAAGAGAGGCTTCGTTACGGGCACTGTCACCGCGCACTGCTCAAGCTCAGCTGAAAACTCCTTTGTGAGCCAGTTCTGACATTTCCCAGACTGACACAGGTTTCGGGAAGAAAGGCTCCGGTGCCACAGTGTACAGTACAGCTCATCCACATCATAATTAATGCCATCAGAGCGGTGACAGCAGTAACACCCAAATCAAAGCGCACGCTAATGCATTCTTGTGCGACAGATAACAAGAACATCGGCCTTTTATCAGTGCACAAACACTTCCCGCGATCACACCTGAGAAGACTGACTCTGCTTCCGCCTCTTTAAGCGGCGCGTCCCTGCAGATCTACCCCCTGCTAAAGCCGTCCTTTTCATTACAGCATCCATCCGGCCATCAGCTGGGTGAAATATGTGCTGCCCGTGATGAGAGATGAATGCCTGCCCGCACAGCGCGCCGGAGTGAGTGGGAGACCCCTGTGAAGGCTGGTTATCACAAAGAGGCCCTCGATCAAAGTGCAGCCTGCCCCCACAGGAGGGCCAAGCAACACTGGCATCAATCACAGTGCCCTGCGCACACCACCCTCTCTCTGCACAAACACAATGACAGCTCTAAACAAGTTATCGGCAATATCTCTGTTCACATATCATACGGTACGACACATACGTTTCAATTCATTATGGTCATTTAGCGGACACTTTTATCCAGAGTGACATACACGGGTTACGGTTTTACCCATTTATACAGCTGGATATTTACTGATGCAGATGTGGGTTAGTACTTTGCCCAACATCAATGCCCCAGTGCGGAAGTGAACCAGCAACATTTCGGTTACAAGCCCTGCTTCTTACCACTATGGTACACTGCTGCCCCATATAGTACAATATAGTATATATAGTACAACATAGTACGGCCCCTGTGCATGCAATACTAATACAAATGCAGTACAAATATATACGTGAGGGGTTGTCTTCACCTGTCTCTTATTCGCATGTATTTTTCATGTAGCTAACAAAACGCCACTTTCTTGTACGGATTTGTTCACTACAACCATGGAGGAGAATCGATAATAGATATGAAGCCCCAAGTGTCATTAGTATACATATATACAGCTGTAGATTCAGTATATTCAGCCCATAGGTAGTTTTAGTTTATGGTATATTGGTATATAGCTCCTTCAGGCAAAAATGAAGTTTTTTCCTGTTCTGTGTGGCTGCCCGCTTTTCAGATGCCTGTCTGAAAGGTTCTGTGCTCGGCCCTGCATCTGACATTCCTCTTTATTTAGTCACCTCACTGTTCTTAGTGCAGAACACTGCCTGTCTATGTGCGATATCACCATTCATGTCTAACAGTATGGCATGAGAAGTCTTATTTCACATTGCTCCGGCACATCATGTCTTTCTTCCCTCCAAAAAAAAAAAACAGTGGGCTTACTCTAAGGATGCTTCCATGTCACACCGTAACAGTTCCAGGGAGTGTCTGACCGACACCAAACAAACAAAAATAAAAATTTAATTTTAAGCTATTTTAAATTGCACACAGGACACTTCAGGGGAGTTTTTTTTTTTCCTAAAAAAATATTTTTCTAAACAACAAAAAAAAAATAAAAAAACCCACAGGAAAGACTGGATTTAGCTAGCCATTATGGTGTGTTTCTTCTTCATCTTTTTAATGACCACCACTGGAGACAGAGACGCCATTTCCTCCGGGAGACTGTGGGAGTGAAGTGTGGCCTTTCACTTTTGTGACTATCTGTCAATGGGGCAGCACCATGTTTTTTTTTTGTGGTTATTAGCTGATGGACCGGGCTTTCCATTTGGAGGGACCAAATTGCTCGGCAAATCAAGCCCGGGTGACACGAGCGAGACTCCTTCCCCGCTAATCAAACGGTTTCTCGGGCCTTTGCGCCGCGACATGGAGCTCTTCAGATGTGTGGAGAGGGAGGCACGCCTCACCGCACCGCACTGGCAGGGGCCTAATGAGGCCAAACAACGGCAGGGACACCGAGCACCGCGTCAGCTCAAGTGTGGACTGCTTCTTCCCTCAGAAGACAGAGGCTTTAATGTTTACATGTGCTACCTTGCTCTCTGTCTCTCTGTCTGTGTGTGTGTGTGTGTGTGTGCGTGTGTCTGTGTGTGTGTGTCTGTGTGTGTGTGTGTGTGCGCGTGTCTGTGTGTGTGTGTGTGTGCGCGTGTCTGTGTGTGTGTGTGTGTGCGTGTGTGTGTGTGTGTGTGTGTGTGTGTGTGTGTGTGTGTGTGTGTGTGTGTGTGCGCGTGTCTCTGTGTGTGTGTGTGTGCTGGAGAGGGAATGATGAGGGGGGTACAGTTAATGGAACTCGGGCTGGCTGGACCCACCCTATCGCACACTGACACAGGAGCACAGTGTTTTGGACAACACCCTTTCCTGCCTGACTCAAAAAGATACGTTTAATGGCGATTTACAGTAATGTATTTAACAGTTACTTTATCTTATATAGTAGTTGTTCCTGCATGCTGACTGCTGGTAACACAGAATGCCATGTGCAAGGCTAAACTGAAGTACAATTTGCTATTAATATAGTTTAGTATAGTTTTATAGAGGTTCTGGTTTGATGCATTTCCATGTGGGGATTTATGAAGTTCATTCTGTTCTGTTCTATGTTAAAAAAAAAAAACATAACTGATGATGACAATCGCACTGACATGAATACTATATTATGAAAAAAAAGAATAAAAGGTTATAACAAGTAACAGGAAAATGTTAAATTGTGCACATGTGCAATAAAGATAATGCCTATTCAATTAACATCCTGTGGAGTGAATGCCCAAAAAGCCAGCGGGTCAGTGGAAAAAAAAGACATAATCAAATTATAAAGCTCCTTGCACATCCACACAACCTCATATGTTCCATATGCTATGTAAATAATGCATTGTCCCGTTACATACAGTTATAATAAGGAAGCGCTGTAATGCCTGAATTGTCACAGAACATAAATATTACCCTGCGGTATTGTATAAGCACTTGCCAGCTCAATGATGTGCTGGACTGTTCAGCAGTGCTTGAAAGACTCATTTGGAACACCCACTGAAGGTGTAAACTATTATCTCACAAAGCATCTAGCTACAATGTTGCAACACTGTTCTTATGTTTTAAGTATAGAATTTAAGCACATTTGAGCTTTTATACTTATGAGCAACATTATGAGGTCACTGGTCTCTGAAAGAGGCGGCAGTGTAGTAGCAGTGAGGAGCAAGACTAGTAACTGAAAGGGTACTGCTGCTGAACCCTTCAGCGAGGTACTTCACCCAGAATCGCCTCTGCAAATATCCAGCTGTATCTACGGATAACGTGTAAAAACTGTAAACAATGCAAGCTGCTCTGGATAAGAGTGTCTGCTAAATGGCAATAATGTAATGACGTAATGAAAGCACTGGAAAATTCAGACAACGGAAAAACGGATTACTCCACAATGAGGACAATGCGGACTGTGTTTGGGAGGAAGAGAGGTCTGTGCCAGCAGACAGAGACATTAGTAATTCAGACACACGCTGGAAAGCATGTGCTGTGGATGATTTAGTAATGTGTCCAGAATATGCAGAGTATCACTTTTACTTCCCACAGAGGACAGAGCTTTGCACTCCCAGGCTTCAGATGCTTCAGAATGGCTTAATGAAGCATGCAGCCGAAGCGGCAGCCGGGAGACCAGCCTCCCGTCCTGAGGTTCCACCAGCCGCACTGACATAATGGAACAGGTGATCATGCAGCCCCATGATAAAAACAAAGCTTACAAGCACTCAGCGCTGGCCTTTTATGTTTTTAAAATGGAATGCTCGGAAAACTGCCACACTTGGGACGCACACGTGCAACAAGCACAGGATAAGTGCACGTAAACTTTCCCCTAAAGTACTTCCCCTGTCACGCTGGGCGTGATTGGGTCAGGAGACGCAGCCCGAGGCGAGATAATAGGTTTGTGCTTCCTGAAACAGGGAGAGATCAGCACTCTCTGCACAGCAGATTAATTTCTACTCATCCCTCTGCTGGTGATGAAAAGACCCGACACAGGCAACAAAGAAGCATACGTTCATCTAGGCCACGAGGCTTTGGATCCCAGAGACAGTCCCAGTCCTACTGTCGGAGGCCAGAGGAACAGCCTTCCAGGGGACTGCGCCCTCCTCATCATTCTGGGTCCCTCTGATGCATCATCCACCAGGGATGAACATTATTTTTATTACATTAATGTCATTCAACAGACACTCTTAGCCACGACGACTTACATGGGTATTACACAGCTGGATATTTACTGAGGCAACCGTAGGTACTTTGTAGGTACTTTGCCCAAAGGAACAGCAGCAGTGCCCCCCAGCAGGGAATCAAACCAGCAACCTTTCAGTTACGAGCCCTGTTCCTTACCACCACACCACACTTCTGCCCCTTCCCAGGGATTAAGACAGATATGAGGGAATCACAGAGGTTCTCTTTTTGGTGGAAGTTTTGTAAACCAGATCTAGCAGGTATGCATAATCTGTAACAATGGCTAAACTTGACATACTTAATGCACTTTACTACCCCAAACAATTTTAATGAACAGATTTATTGGACTTTCTGAATCCCCCTATTCAAATGTTGCCTTGAATTTCACTGCATTTCTAATTTGTAACTTAAACTGATTATTTTATTTCAATTACCTAATTTTGTTATCCCTCTTCCATTCTCATGCTTAATAAACTTCATAATTGAAACAAAAATACATATTTTCCTGGTGTTCACCTCAGTGATTTCATTATTGTATTTAATTGGAATTTAAATTGCTTTTACATTATCACTGTTATAATATGATGCTGCAACAATGTTATTTAGCCTTTGTTACTGTAATTTAATGATCATATTTGCATAGCAATGGATCATACTAATGTTTGTTTTGCATCACATGATCAGCAGTTTTCTTGTGTAATAACTGGGTCAGTTGTATGCCATAATATTTTAATAAAGTTATCACCTTGCAATAATTTCTGTATGAAATGCTCCGCAAAAACAAAGTGATGGGAAGGACATGGCAATGAAAAACGTGTTCAGTGACATGCATTTCATAATGAATTTGTCGTACAGTTATGATATTAATAATTAAGAGCGCTCCGGTGTTTTCTGTAGAAGCCGGAGAAAAATAGGGCAAAGACTCGGTTTCACAGCTCCAGTCAGAACAGACTCAGTTTTGTTGAATAAAAAATGTCCCTGGGGGGCACCAGCTTTCCTCAGGGAAGCGCCCAGAACATCCAGCTCCTCCTCCCAGCGCCGCTCCGCACCTCTTTCCCTGCTATTCAAAGACTGTTCACCGTCCTAATGCCAGCCAAACAATAAATCAGGACCCCTGACGCTTTCCTCTGGATCGGTTTTACTGTCACACAACACCCCCTCCCCCCCAACCCCCCACAGGAATATTCAGCAGCTCATTTGAAGAGCTGCTATGAAGCACACGGCACCAGGTTAATACTGATGGTAATGCCATTACCCATAAAGGCGTCGTCTGGTGTCTTCCTGATGTTGGGGTCTTTACATGCTGAGAGGGAAGTCACAGGTAAAAACAGACAAATAAAGGAAAGCATTAAGTGCTGAATATAAAGATACTGCATGCACACGCATGCATGCCCACACAGACACACACACACTCTCTCCTCCTGTTAAGGACACATATCCACACTGCACATACAGTGCTTGTTCCACATTGCCCTGCCTCTGGGTTCTTACAAGGTAAAAGTGCAAAACAAAATGGGTCATTTCCACCATTGCTCTTCCTGCTATTAAACAATACCAATGATACTATTAACAGACACCCAAAGAAAAGCAGGCAGAAAAAGTTCTCCAGAACGTTCAGATGGCTTTTACTTGAGTCATATTCAAAACTAAATTCCCAGCGTAATGTATCTACTGTAAAAGCTCATTCCTGAGAGGAATGTCACTGTCACTAACTGGATTCATTTC
Organism: Megalops cyprinoides; assembly: GCF_013368585.1. Taxonomy (NCBI): domain Eukaryota; kingdom Metazoa; phylum Chordata; class Actinopteri; order Elopiformes; family Megalopidae; genus Megalops; species Megalops cyprinoides. The sequence goes on along the minus strand of NC_050607.1, from coordinate 3,524,661 downwards.
AGGAGATATGGCCGTCTAGGACTGTTTGGTGGTTGGAAGCACAAAACTACAATGAGTATACTGTACATACTCATTGTACAGTCTATTGCTGACAGTGGGAGCCATGCCCTTGGAGTACAAAGATCCAGAATTTATGCATCTCGGAGAGGGATGACACACTTAAAGGATCTATAATATAGCCATATTTATTTGGTCAATATGAAGACACCCGCGAAACCAATTCCTATCATCTCTCTGAGCTCATTTCATTCAGCACAGCCATGAGGGCTCTGATTAAACCTCCTCTAATATTTGATCTTGAATATACACCGGGTCATCTGTAGATGCTGGAGGGCTATTTCCTTTATCTGAAAGTATCTATCATTACCTCTGATGGCCAGCACTTCTATTGACCTTATTTTTTATGTGAAATAATTCACATTTAAAGGTCAGTGCGGCAAGTAAATGTAAATTTAGATATTAAACTGATGCACACCCCCAAATGCATGATTGTCATGATGCCCGACAGAATGGATCCTACCTGTAAGTAGGAAATCATTTTTAACCTCACTATAGTCAGACCACAAATTTATTTATTTCCACACCATTTGCATCCATTTGAATAATGTGTCCCAACTGAGAGACAGCCAAATGATAATGTGCTCTCTCTGAGAATAAAATAGTAAATAAATAAAAAATAACACAGCATATGTTGGTAAACACCATTTCATATGCCACTCTTTGATGTTGTCAGAGCAAAAGTGCTGAATAATGATTGTGATCTTTTCACAATCTCCAAGGGCATCTAATGTCCCTCGGACAAACCTAAAGGTGGCATTTGGGAACATCAGATAACAAGCTCAATTAATCCAACCAATCAATCTTCTCCAACTCTGATACGCCGTAAGTCAGTTGCCTTTTATATCAGGACTCCAAACGAACATATGCTTATGACGGAATCAAAGGGGGAAAAAGCAACCAGGGCTGGATGTGTCTGCACTCAGCATTGATGAAATGACAGTTCAGCGCAATTATTTTCCTTGGTTATGGATGTATTGCTCATGTTGTGATTCACAAGAGTATAGCAAACCTTGATGTACGTATAAACCGATGTGAAAAATGGACATCAAACTGCCGCCACATGTTACAGGATTTCTCCACTTCCTAATGATTTACCAACTGTCAACGTCTGTCTGACAGGAACACAAGGACATCTGCTCGATTTGCGGACAGAGAAGAGAAACACCATAAATTTGCTTTTGGCTGAAGTTCCAGCGATGTCAATTAGAGTTTTCAGATAAAGATGAATGCTGAATCAGAGCTGAACAGCAATTACCAAAATAACAGCGCACTCCACAAAGAGTGTTATAACGCGCTAAACTGAAATGGAAAACAATTAAAACCAAGACAATGAGTTCACGCTGCATAATTATCCTGCCTCTAAAAAAAAAAAAAAAGAGAAAAAGAAAAAAGGAGTGTGATTGAATGAAAATACAGAGCAACACATGGTGACACATGATGGCCGTGCACACCCACACTCCCCAACGGGCCGGCAGACGCCACAGAGAGAGGCACCTTACTCAAACTCGTTATTCCCGCCGCATCCTTTGATGACTTGCTCCGAACAAATGAGACATTTTGGGGCGAGGTGTTAAAGCGGCCCGCACAGGCCAGCCGCCGTACCGTTCCCACGGCGACAGCCGCGGAAACGGCAGAGGATCTGTCATCACCTCTCATTCCCCTGTCCCACCTGCAAGGTGTGCGTTCCGCGACAGGCCTGACATACGCCCAAGTCTCATGCTCTTAATTAGGTGGAGAGGTGAAGGGGGACGCCTTCCGCGCTCTTACCTGTGTGGTTGACTTTTCGGTCCGAAATGAGGACATCGCGAGGCCACCCGGGACTTTGCAGGTAACTTTGAGGATAAAGCTGCAGCAGAGGTTATTCACGCCAGTGAAAATCTGTGAGGACAAATACATTTCAGAAGACAATCTCTGTTCAAAGTGTGTGGTGATGTTGCAGAAATTAAATGTAAAGTGCCCCAAATGCAGCCTCATTTGTAATGGTGGGTCCCACTTCAGACCTTGTTTCATTGGATCAGACATGGCCTGTCTTTATTTCAATTCACAACAGAAGGCCAGGGAGCAGCTGTGGTGTCATTCTACACATTAGAATATTTCAAAAACACAATCTGGTTACGCTGTAATTTTCCACTGTGGGTTACGCAATGCCAAACGGAGGTAAAAAGGGACAACAGATAGGCTGTGGTCTCCAATTCATCACAAGGCTCTTGATGTAATTGCCAATATCCTGGTAAGCCTTTTGTGAACACTGCTTTGAAGATGTCACTGTATGGGGATCTGAAAAGAAGACATTCAATATAAAACTAAATGACTCTTCACTCAATGAGACACCATACCACACAATCTAATAGGACATAAATGAGCCTACACCATCTGTCACATATGTACCTTCAGGCAAACTGAAAACTTGATGACATGTGGTAAAATTAGAGTAAATTCATTTGAATTATAATTATGTAAAATATATAAATGTATATGTGTCTGTTACAGAGGAAAATGAACTGTGAATTGTGAATTTAACATCAGTAGATGATTATGCAACAACAATAGGCAACAGTTTACCCTCAGTGGCTATTGACTGCAATGTACTGCCAGATGCTAAAGCAGCTTGTTTTTGTTTTGCCATAAGGATTGAGAAAAGCAAGCGGTCAGCCATTTACTGTAATTATATACTTATTTTTTAAACAATAGAATTAAAACAGCAGGTCTGAGCATTTCTAATTAGTCCTGGAAAAACTGTACTGCTTGAATCATCTAATTTTCTTCTGAGACAGCTGTGCGTTTGATGCCTCAAGCATTAAATGCTTTAAAAACCACTGAAAATACATTTTAAATCAGTTATGGGGGGTATACAGAGAGTCTAACCTGATAATCATTTTGAAATTGAGGAAAGATTACTATTAGCATGCCTTCAACATTTTTTTCGTATTATATGCACATCAGAGCATTTATAAGAGACTTCATAAAATTTATAAAATTAGGTGTCTTGAACTTGTCTCATCTTGACTCACAGATGCAAATTTATTTGCACACTATATATGAGACAACAGAGCGACAGGCAAATACAGATAATATACCATCTCTGGGGAGTGTTTAACCAATGAGAAACTGGTGTTTTGTATGCAAAGAAAAAATCAAATTCACACATCTAGTATTTACTGCACTGCACAGAACACTATCATTCTTAAAAATGTTCTTAAATTCCATATTAACGTTGTGATTAACACACAAACAGATTCAAATATGCAAATCTCTCAGTCCATCAAGTGGAAAAAAGCAACTTCAAAATTTATGTTTCTCCACATTGAGTTACCATGCTCTGGTAGCCAAGACTAACAACTAATTACTAATTCATTGAAAGTGTGAACTGGACAATCATTGGAGAATCATCTGAGCTAGAATACTTAACGAGATGCAGAACTTTAATATATTCAGCTATTTGCAGTCATATGGTGGTTTGTTTGTTAACAGTAGCCTCTTTCATATAAGCTCCACTTCTGAAATGGTGATGGAGGGAAAAAATGATTCAATAAGAACAATATGGGGTAATAAAAACGGAACTGCATATGATTTTCTTTCATCCCAGAAATAACTTTGGGCCATTGACTGAGAAATCATATCTGCAATTTTCATGCCTTCCCAAGACTGCAGACAGTAGTGTGGTGTAGCAGTAAGAAACAGGCCTTTTCAGGTTGCCGGTTTCATTCCCTGGTGGGACACTGCTGTTGTACCCTTAGGCAAGGTAAGTGGAAGTGTGTCTGTTAAGCATCTGTCACGCAAAATGCAAAGTAACGTAAGATAGTGGATCTGAAGCTGTAATTTCCTCGCCGCTGAAATCCCCAGGACTGAAGTGAGTGTGTAAATAAATTTCTCTGCTGGAATCTGCAACCTGCAGAGAAGCATATGAGCATGGTGACCACAGCATGTGCGTCCTTCCGTGGTGAAATTCTCCCACATACTCCATGTTCTGAGAAATCAGTTGTGTGAGAATGGAGGAATACAAATAAAAACTTTGGTAAAATATGAAGAATTGGTCAAGAGTCAGAATACTTCTGCAAGGTGCTCTCTATATACAGATTACAAGGGTGGTGATCCAAGAAACCCCTGCAATGTATGAGCTCCTAAGAACTTTACCAAAAGCCTCGTGGTAAAGCACGAGAAGTTCGGGGCGTGGCAAACTCCACAAACTGTGGATCGAACTGGCCAGGTCTTGTGGCGGTCTTTAAGGCAACTGCTAGATGTTGAAATCTTCTTAAAAACAGCTCTGAACCCAGACTGCATGTACTCGGTTTTGTGTAGAACACTGCTTTCTGTATAGTCCATTTAAAAGAGTTCAACTTGCACAACCCGCAAGTGCATACAGCAGTTGGTCTGGAGAGCTCTGTCCTGCGGCTGACGATGAGACATCATTCCCTGCACAAGTCCATCCGATTCTCGGAAAGTAAGCCTTACATGGATTACAAGGCGTATGCAATCGGGGGGGGGGGGGGGGGGCAGCGCACTGACGCGCCACGGCACGGGCTGAGAGTTTCCAGCCGTTCCGTGTGGCCAAAATCCAGCTGGAGGCAGAGCCCAATGTTCCCACTCAAATGACTGGCCCAATGTATTTGGCTTAGGCTGAGCGAGACCGCTCTCGCAAGGAAACTTTCTGTTCAAACATCAACATGCTCATCTGCACACTGAATGCTGCCCCTCCCAGTTTACTGGAATAGAAAGCCCTACCCAAGGTAAAATAACTACACTGCTATGTTAACTATGTACAGCTCTAACTGCTTTTACTCATTAAAGGCTTGAGTTTTTTCATAATGTACATAATGTGGAGCGTGTAAATTACTGGGCCGCAGCTACCTGGGAATGGTACGAGTAGCTTTGATACACTCCTCAATCACACAGTAAGCATGCCTGATTATCATTGACTGGGGTCGTTTGATAAAGGATTAATGGGTTTGATAAACAAATGGCAGATCAATTGTTCTAAAGGCCAGCAGATCCAAGGTTGAGGGAATCCTGCAGGTACTCACATTTTTCATCGATGGCTTTCCCCCTCAAGGGAGGAGTCGAGATGTGAGACCAGACCGTGGGATGATAGAACAGGCTCTCCATGTCCATTTGGTATTTAAAACTTGCTAAGTAAAATATCACGACAGAAAAGCAATTCATAGGAACATCTGATTAAATTAGATTAATTTCTGCACAGACACACTATCGACATTCTATTACAATCCAGAAGTAAAAAAAAAAACCTGCATAATTTGTATGCCAATTAAAAGAAAAGGGACCGTCTTTTCACACACTCAACAGAATTACCAATAAATTCATTTCAGTCTCGATTTGCCTCTGCCTTGCCCAAGGGTACAGCAGCAGTGCCCCATTGAGGAAACAAACCTGTGAACTTTTGGTTACAAGCCCTACTCCTCACCACTATGCCACACTGCCACCACCACACAACAGTCAGGAATGAGGGACAGTCACAGGGTGGACACTGAGAGCAGCATCTAGGGTGTGGAACAGGGTCTAGGCTTTTGCTACTGGAGGCTTCAGGGGTTTGAGTCCGGGTTGTGTACAGCACATGGGCCCCAAATTGCTTTGCTGTAACCATTGGTCCCAGGCCCTGCTTGTTGCTGACCTCAGAGCATCCTCTCAGCTACTGAACAGTAAGCACTACACGACGACAGCTGTCAGACGCGAGCCAGCTGTTTCACACATGAGTCCTGGAACTATATTCGGAACACTGGGTCGCCTAGAGCCGGGAATAGTCATTGTTCCCAGCCCTGGTTAGATTATCCACTCACTATAAAAACACTTTTATCAAATAGCAAAGGAAGTGATTTGTAATCCAGTCATGTCAACTTAAAGCTTAAGCAGTCGCCTGGTTGCTCCTCATAATACAGGCTCTGATATGACATTTATTTATACCGAATGTAAAGTGAGTAAATGCAGTGCACACAGCCGTAGGCTACTGCTAGACTCCTCACACCGAAAAGAAACGAGCTGCTGAAAGCCAGACCGACTCTGCCTCTAAAAGCTCCACGAGAGCTTCAGAGAGAGACAAAAATGAATTTAGTTGTTTACAGACGGGAGAAAAAATATCATTTACAAGGCATGTCGATAAATTGTTCCTGCGTTAGCTCAAATTCTCCTGTCTGTATTTTCCAAGATGGCTTCACAGAACCATTTCTGAAACACCCAAGTCTGCCTCCACTGAAAGCGGTGATTCATCAGCTCTGGAATGGGTAAAAAGATATCTATCCGTGTATACATATGCATCAGCGTAGATCAAGCCTCAGCTTTGCATTTGAAAAGACAAATCTATATGCAGATCTACCAGAACATTTTGAACCATTATCAAACGCCACAATTCCGTTTGCTTTCCAGAGACCAAAACGTCTGCGTTCCATTCCATTTAAAGAACTGTATAACATATTTAAATAGCAGCAATTCCCACAGCAGCCACATAAAAAGGCACTGACAGCCTTTGGTACATTATGCATGGCTGTGTACATGATTTGGTTTGTTTGTAATTTCTCACAGCGTATGCTGACACTGTGAGGCTGAGATATTGGATTGCTTTAGATGACACCCACAAAGACACAGACGACTGAAAGGAAATGCATGGGTTTACCTTTCGACGCATGTAGGTGTCCTGCCTCCAAAATACACAAGATAATGATCAACCATATCTGAGGAAGACTCGCGTGCACACACACATACACACACAGCTTAAAATCTGTGCTTTTATGAGACTGGTGAGGAGACTGTCTTTGAGATCATGCACATTGACCTGAAACCAGCACTCAGCAACATAGGGATTCAGCACATAAGTTTTCTAACTGTAATCACTGCTTCGTTTTTGCACTTGATTATTTCCTGAATCAGACTCAGACAGTGGTCTTTTCTGCTGTGGATCCCTCTCCTACCCTGCCTCTATCCATCATGGTCCACAACGGTTTATTTAAACAACAGAGAGACTTAACAGAGAGACTTATTAATCTTATTAAACACGAGAGAGCCATGAGCATGCACACATACACAGCACGTCCATATTTAAACAGCATGTGTTGCCTGATGCAAACTACCTGCTTGGAGAATAATTTGCGATCAAAATAAAGCAGAGGGACATTTGTTCCCTCCTGCACAAGGGCTCAAGACAAACTGTAATGCATTCGCCAGCTCTCAGCTCCATTTAACTGACTGATGCACACTGACACCGAGGAACAATAGACCATGTTAGGATCTGGGAAGAGCCATTAGCCAGGAAAGTTCGAGGCGGCAGTGAACTTTCCAAACCCCGATATGCCATTATTTAGTGTTAGGACATTGCAAGGAAATCAGCTTAGAACCCCTGGCACAGCAGCTCCAGTGCAAGAACATAAAGCACTCTTGTAATCTCGCCGTAACACCTCCTGTTTAAGTCGATCTGCTGCTGGTTTGACAATGTTGTAATTACTTTCGGAATTCTTTGCTACATAGCAGCCATGCCGTAAATAATGGGACACAGCGCTGGGTTGTTTGTGTAATTGCTGTACAGGGGGGAGGCCTAGATATTTACAGCAACATCCTGCATACACCAGGGTGCACACACTCATGGCTATCTGTGGTGTGCGGCAGTCAATCACGAATCCCCATAGCGACTGCGCTGAAGGATCACAGAAGGAAGGATCAGGGTCACATGCGCCTGCTCTGAAAAGGCGATGACCCAAGACTCTCCACGAGACTCTGCTGTAGCGGCCACCTCTTCCTGTTTCCAGTGCGGCAGGTGTCCGGCCGCCAGGTACGCGCCCCAGTTTCCACCTGCGGCCTGACGTTCTGAGAGCTTGCAGGCAGCAGCGCGGCCAGCGCTCGGCTCTCAGCGCAGGTAGCCCCGGCAGGGGAGACGCACTCTGTTCTGATACAGTAATGAAATGGAAGAGCAGCACTTAAAGTGATGCAACTGTCACACTATTTCATTGGTGCAGACACTTCCATTTCCTCCCCAGCGGCTGTGTGGTGTGGCCAAGCCTTATATAACTGTCACATCGCCAGCACCTTCAGCCGGTCCCAGCCTTTGATTTATGGCGGCTTCATGAATTTACATTTCCTTAAAATTTACCAGCAGCAAGCCAGTCCAATTTGGTCAAGACAATTAGGGGGGTCCGATTAGGGGGTCCACGGAATTCTCAAAGAAAAAAAAGCAGTCTAGCTGCAGATTTTTATTAAATCAATTTTTGTGACTAATATGAGGAGGAAAATATTACAAAAAAATATTAAAGTGAGTGGGGATTTTGACTGAGGCTGGAAGAGTATCAGAACAGTCTGATAAACATTGCTCTGTATCTGGAGAATGCAGGATGTTCCTTTGATAAGCCACCGCATATTGCAACCCGTAATATACAAATGTATTAGATGATGCTGTGCACATCTGTGTCACAATGCCTAAGATAAATATGCATATCACAGAATATCGACTGTTAGAAACACTATCAATCAAATCATCATTATTCACTCGGAGTGCGTAATACACCAGAGAGTAAAAACGAACCATCCTCAATGAGACGCGCGTCTCAGCTTCAAACAGAGAAGGCATACAGCATATTCATTATGCATGTATTTATGAAAAAACATGAAAATCATGCTAATGAGGCGTTTGGAGAGCATGGTTCATTGGCAGAGGCGGAAACTGCACTTTTGTTTGGGTAGACACAGAGCCCAAACAGGACACAGATTCACGACACCGAACACACTGAAAAGGCACTCCTCAAACACTGCGTTTCATCAGCCCTTTCAGATTACAATGTCAGTTTTAATGACAATGAGACCATTTAAACCCTCATCTCTCTGACTGTCAGGTGAAAACGTATCATTTACATTCCAATCTATCCCTGTGCGAAAGGACGCTTAAAACTGGTTTTTGGCATGATTTGCATGGTAATATGTGAATGTTCACTGTGGGAAGGGAGCCAAATGAGGGTTTGAAGGCTGTCTGTAGTAATGTGAAGTGGAAACTTCAGCAGACGCACAAGTCATTTTCATCCAGTGTTGAGATGCATGCAGGTGAGGAAGACAGATGTCTACCTGTTGTTACAGGTAACCTCTGGAGTGTGACACCTACAAATCCAAGCACAGCGCCACACACATGGATGCATATAAAGATGTGTGAGGTGAAATTATGGAAACGTGCAATGCACCTTGTACAGCTGCCCCATTCCCTGTAAGCAATTTGCTATTTTACTCTATTTACAGCAACAGTTACATCTCCCTTTTTCACTTTGACCTTAAGCACTGGTCAGTAATTCTCAGCGCAGATCTGCTGCAAGCATTTGTGCGTGCATGTCTGAGCTGAGTTTTTTTTTTTTTTTTTCATTTTGAAATCTAGACACTATTGTGGAGGTGGCAAGTATTCAAAGAATAAATTACCTGTGGGTGTGGTGAAGGTCTGACACTGACAGCCGATCAAATCTTCCTAGATAATACCCTTAATAATCGCTTATGAAAATTCCATCTCCACATTCCTTAATTCCGATTAAAATTAAATTCCAATTAAATAAAATATTTACTTATAAAGGATCAGTTTGACATCAGTCATCCTATGAGTCACCCTTTGAGTGCATAAAATAGAGGCCAACCTCCCTCTTTCATACAGACGTTAAAATGCATAAATAAATATATAGTGAGTCTTCCAGCTGCAGGTAATTCTTCCAAAATGGAATTCAAAGTTAACAAGTGTTGGGTTCTGCTGACTACCACATGAAAACAGCCCTTTTGGGTTGGGCATGTGTAACTCAGAGTAAGTAATTACATATTCATGAGGCTTTTTACAGAGCCTTTGAGGATGGGTGTGTAAGGAACGCCTGGTGGGTGGCATGATGGGAATTTCTGCATGCCACCACTTACTGCAGAGAGGGTCACTTTAATTCAGGACCCTGTCACAGGACCATGAATTATCATCAATTATTCAACACCTGATCATGTGATCAGGCAAACAAATGTTCAGCTCTTTGTGGAAGAAAGTATCTGCTAAGTGTATGTGCCACTCGAGATTAAAAGGTCTTTTCTACCTTTTTTAAATTTCATTACTGTATTAAACTTGTTAATACAGTACACAAGACAGAATTTGTTTTAATTAACACTGTAATAACTATAGATCAGCAAGAACCTTGTTGTACTGTACTAAACATAACACATCACTACAGCTCAAGCAATCCTGCCAAGACGAAGCATATGGCCCTTTAAAAGATGCTCTCACAAAAGGAGAGATGGACTAAGTCTAAATTATGGGATGCTGATCATGTATAATGTGGTTCAAGTAACCTGATAAGAGTGTCTGTAAAAAGATGCAAGAAGACAGGGGACACAAGCACAAGTCACCCCCATCCCCTCAGTCACCGCCACATGAAACCTTTCACAGTCAGACAGAACCAGATGATCTCAGAGCTGCTTTCAGCACGGCTGAAGCAGTACTGTTCTGAAACAATAGTATGCTTCTAATAAAATGATTACCTTTATATATTAAATATGTCACATCTCCAACTAACTGTTTTATAAACACGCTCCTTACAAATGAATACATTATGCCCATGAAAAGCTTGAATTGCAGATTTGTAGAAAAGCATTATCACATTTGTAAAAGCTTTTTTCCTTTAATGGGGGGTGGGTTGCTCATAAAAGTTGCACCCACACAATAATTGCTGTGAACCCTAAATAAAAATGGAATGGTTGCTATGGTAGCTAAAAAGAAAGCGAAAGTCATAATTAATGTACTTCAAACTACAGATTACATTCTTGTGCTGACAGGAGCTCCTCTAATGAATGCCATTTTATTAATAGGCCCTTTCATTCTGTCTTTTATAAAGTTCTCTTTTATTCTGCTGAGAAAAGAAACCGCTTGTAAGAAACTAGCTGAAGAACACGCTAAAACACAGCGTGCAATGCAGTTGCACTTAGGGTAATAAAATACAGACAATGTCACTATCTTACTGGATTCTGTTATTCTGTCTAATACAGTGCCTTACAAAAGTATTTAGATGCCTAATTTTCACATTTCACCGAATTGCACAATACATTGAAATTCCATTCTCTGACTTTTTTTTAAATAATGGAACTATTTTAATGATTTATTTTTTATTTTATATTAGTTTTTATTTTTGTTGAAATAATTTATTTTAATTTTGATTTATTTCACTCCATTTTGAGAAAGTATTATTATTTTTATTATCATTATTATTATTATTATTATTATGGGGTAGTACCTACATCTATTAGATATAGATGTAAAGGAAACAACTTTGGTTGTAAAGATATAGTTTTAGAAGAAGGCATCAGTTACTCAGCATCTTCCATGTAAATTGCCAGATCAAACATAATTCCATTTTCAGCTTCCTCTTATCACATTAAGACGGTAACAATAGCATCACATCTGCAGGTTGCAATGTATGAGAATGAACTGGGAGGTGTTTCTAAATTATCAGGTACAACCCGAGAAAAGACACTTCAACCGCCTTGGGTTAATTTAAGAGCGACGCGGCTGCTAATTTGTTTCCCGTGAAATTCTGCATCAGTTTCACAAACGTCCAATTAGACGCGTCGTGCACCTTTCGGATGAAACACATCCTATCGCATTTGCAAAAAGGTGACAAGTGAACATTAGCCATGAACTGTCAATTAAACCCTTTTTCTGGAAGGTAACAGCTTATTCAGGGGAGGTGCAAAGCCAAACACTCATGCATGTTTTACTGAAGGCACACGGGATTCGCACCGAGTTAGAAGAAGAGAGGCAGATGGATATAATACCTGCTAACTGGGTCTGTTTACTTCCGATTCCTTTTATAGCACACATCTGACATGCAAATTCAAACCCAATCAGAGCTGAGGCTGCAATAATGAGGCCCCATCACAAACACTGGTCAATAAGGGCAGGATTTTTTTTTATCTTCAAAACATGGACAATTCCTCAAACTTTATAGCTCAACCTTGCACCGTAAATCTCAAAAGAATCTCAAATTGTGAATCTAAGTCAGGGATTATTTCTGACAGTGACTGTAAGAAGTGGATGCATATTTCCACCAAACACAATGTAATACTTCATCTCCATCGAAAGAGGATGGAAGAGAATTTTTTTCTTCTCCTTATAATAACAGAATAAAACCAGCCACGGCTGATAACAGTGAATCCACTTGTCAAAAACAGAGGCAGAAGATTAGCTTTCACATCAAAGCCTGTATTGCACGCTGACATTAGTCTTTATCTCTCACAATACACACTCAGACTTCCACAACAAAGGGGCGGAAGAGGTTTGTCTTCCTCCTGAAACAATGCCAACATTCTTCATAATTTCTTTTCAAAATCTTATCTTACTTCACAAAGAGGAGAATTTTAAAAGCACGGATTCTACGCGCATTATCAGCTTTGCAAATTAATGCTGCAATGTTGATTTCGATCCTGCAATCTGAGAGACAGAGCAGGAACTAATATGCAAGCACAAGGAAACGCTAAAGTCGTTATCAAATGACACAGCTCACCAGGACACCATCTTCATGTGAAAATGAGGGCTAATAAGAGAGAATGTCCAGCTTAAAGTATGAAGTCATGTTGCGTGAGAGCATAGCACTTACACCCCAGAGGTTTACGGCTCCTCTACGGCTCTCCTCTTCAGCTGAACAAACCAAACCCTTTGCGGTTACAATACTCAGCCGTCTGATGTTGGTGGTTTTGAAAAATTCATAAAGGGTGAAATGGGAATTTTCAAGGGCAAACCAACAATAGAGAAACATGCTTGAGCTAAATGAGGGCTAGCCGCAAGCATTCCTTGGAAATTCAAGTGTGCATGCAGACTCTTCACATCACTGGTCATGTCCAGCTGAGGAGTTGAGGTCATCTTCTCCTTCACTAAGGGACGGCCATGTTTGCCTCTCACACCAAACACCCTCCAGGAGACAGACATCTGGCACAACTTAATATGCACGTGTTCTAAGACAATGTCAGCTCTGGCAGGGTTTCTGACTCTCTTTGGTTTGGTGGCATTATCACTAAAGAGCAAGTCAGAAAAGCTTGATTATTTATTTTCTTAACATTTTGGGCTGAATATGAGGTTGATGACCAATTACTAAGAGTATTCAGCAATTAAGCAAGTTATTCAACAAAAAAGAAACACAACGAAACACATTCCTACATCAGACAGACGGCAGGTTAACTGGCCTCATGAGGACACGGCTGAATGACTTTTTAGATGGTCATTATAAATCATTGTGATGTCACAATATGAGATATAAGGGCAGAATTCTAAACATGACCATGCAGAAAATAAATTTAACAGTAAAAGCAAAACAAAAATCACCACAAAAAATTATTTTAAACTAATTTACCTGTTGAAATGTTTTAAAGTTATTAGTAATAACAGGATGAACCCAGTTGGGTAGGCAGTATTGGGCAAAAGGTGTGGCCTACCTGAAATTCTCTTAAGTCTACCCAAGACTGCTGCAGAAATGACCACAATAAGGCTGATCATGAACTGAGAATGAACATAAATAATTCTTAAATTATTACATTGTATTTATGTATTATGTATTATGTTCATACCAAATATTGTATATCTGTCTACCAACCTACTTACACACACAAGCACACACATCCATAACATGAAATGAATGAAGTGCATGGCTACAGTTAAATGAAAGTAATAATACTAATAATAATAATCACCAATATTAACTACCTTCATGTTGTTAAGTTCATTGCTCAAAAAGCAAAAATTCACACCCGCTTTTCAGAGGACCTAAAAATTCCAATCAAATATTTAGACTATGCTTCAATAAATTCAATGAGATAGGCTTTTAAATGGGTTCATTGCCTATCTGAAGGCATCTATGCTCTAAAAGGTAAAACTGACTTTCATAAAAAAATAATCTGTGCATCCTGTAATATTAACTCATACATTTTCTGACCTAAAAAGCCCCTTGGGTCAAACATGTGCTCCCCTAATGGCACAAAATCATATTCAAATGATATTCATATTCAAAACCCTGTTGTGAGATGAAGTACAATGTAAGAATAGACACAGAAGTTTTTATTATGACACACATGGATGGAGTGGAGGCACCACTGTGTCACACAATAGGAGCTAAAAAGCTTAATTGTGCTGACTATGTATTGATGCATCATTAAGGTGGCAATGATTTATGAATACAGCCAGCCTGTCTCACCTGTGAGCAACGCAGCAGGGACTACCATTCGTCAGGTCACCGCGGGTCTGTCAGCCCGTCGGATCGGGGCGAATTCGGGGAAAATTAAGGCGCAAAGCTGATTAGGCTGGTTATTTTGCCGTAAATATTGAGGCCTTTAATCATCACGGCTGAGGAAATTAGATTCACGACGGCGGGAAGTGGCGCTAAATTAATTCCAAAAGTGCAGAAATTTCCTCGCCGCTGCTCCGGTATCCATGTATGTAAATCTATCACCGTAGCATTAATTATGTGGAAATGTTCCCACGGGACACGACGCTAATACAGGAGCCCTGCGCTTCACTCAGCACCACGTTTGACATAAAGAAACGTGCAGCTGAAAACAGAACCAAGCCAGAGACTGTGTTTTTTTCCCTCCTTTTTTTTAAGGACTCATCAGGGCTAATAGCATGTTATCATCAGTGCCGGGGGTTGCCCCTCTGGAGTAAGTGAGCGGTTACAGTAGCACCACAGAGACGCTGCCAATGCGCCGTCCTGTCAGCAGACACAGGCCGACTCTAATTAAAGCGCCGTGCGCCCCATTGTGTGCATTTGTGTACAGGTACACGGTTACGCCGAGCCGCGGCATTGTTAAAGGCCTGTCGCTGTAATAGGAGGCCGACGCCGGCCGAGGCCCCGGCTCTGCTGGGAGCTGGATAAATAGAGTTCTCTTTGCGGTGACAGATTAGAAATCAGAGGTGCTCTGGGAGAGGGGAGATTAGGCTCTCACTTTAGGAAGGTCCCTTTGCATTTACCATGATCCTCACAAAGTCCTCTCAGCTCCTCTTTACCACAATAAAACTGCGGGAGATGACAGAGCTACCTCGTATGATACAATATCCAAGCTGTTTGTATTTTAAAACGCAATTCAAGTTTAGAGGATACAAATGCTTGCTTTGAATACTTATCTTCTCTTTCTCCCCCCACCCCCCTTTTCCTGAACATCAAGACCACTGCTTCTTAAAACCCCGGTGAGAAGAGGTATCTAAGTGTTCATTAAATCTGAGAGAGCTCTTCACTGTAACGCCAGGGGAAGGAACAGAAAGAGGAAGTGGCACTGTACCCTTGAAATAGCGGCGCGTAACGAGCACGATGATTCACTGATGAATGAACACTGGCACACCCTCAATCCCCTTTGGTCCGCCAAGCTGTTGTATGAGGCGCCTAATGAGTTAGGACTTTCATTTTTCACTAGCACAAAAAACGCAAACATCCTGGGTTTCGCACAGCAGAGATAAGCACTGCTTGTGAAGACAAATATATATCTAAAAGAAGAAATAAAAAGCAAAGAATTCATGTAAGTACACTTTTGCCATTTGAACATTTTCCCGTAAGGCTAACATGTGCAGAACAACGGCCTCTGTTTCGAACCTGCCCTATTCATTTCCGCGCATGCATCAGCATGGTGACAGAGCTGAATGTGAACGGCAGCCAATCCCCTCTGACCGTTCTGTCCGTTTTTTTGCTTGAGTGGACGCCTGTGTGCAACGTATGAAGGCATTTTCATCCCTGACTGAAAATACTGGAGCCGGAATTCTTAGCAGTCTTGTCCTGGGCTTCATTCAGCCAAGAGAACATGTGCTTCAAAGCCTAATTATCACTGACCCCTGCACAATCTCTGAGCTCCTTCCCCTCTGTCCATCTGTGTGCGGCTGGGAGGGTACCGCTAATGACAGAGGAAGGTCAGCTCATTTGTCTTCTGTCTTAACCTTTCAAAGCACGCGATTCCCCTACAACGGCGCTCCAACCAGGCTCGGACTACCAGAGCAGAGAGAGATATAACAGAGGTCAAACACTAATATGGAAAAACCTCGACCATGATGGCTTTCCTGTTCTGTAACTGTAGCTATAACAACATGTAGATATATCTCCCCACAGCACATGCTGCTAGGTAAGAGAAACTTTCATTTAAAATGAAATGCGGTGTTCCAAATGCAGCTTGGCCTCAGCTGTGTCTATGATAAAGACAAGAGAATGCCATGTATTTCATTCCAGTGGAGCTGAGGAAGAATTTCTCTACACAAAGCACAGTGTTACTGCCTACCCTGAAGGCCTAGAGAACGGGAGTACTCAAGAACAAGAACTCAAGAACAAACATAACAGTTCAGTTTAGCCGGGCCTTACATCACTTTCATAACAACTTAATAAGCACTGTATGAGCTGTATCATTATACAGCTACCTTATAAAACTGGTTTTCATAGGGCACGCTTATAATGTCACAAGAGTCATAATTCTTATAATTGCCAATGACCTCGATGCTTTATAATCCCTGTGCAAGTTGGTCATAATATTTATGTATGGCCATGACAAGGATTAGAGACATTAGTTAAACCTGATGAAGGCTTTAGAAATGTGTCCAACTGACTTCAGATAAAGTTTTCCCCACCAGAGGATGCCTGGAGAGAAGCCCAGATATGCAGTGAGCATTCATGGTGTTTTTTCCACCTGATTTTTGGAGATGTCTCAGCACATCATAATTACACCCCCAATTCCACACTTCCTGCCTGCTGCCCTATGACATTAGGTAGTGTTGACAAAGAGATCACAGAATGCATCATGACCTTAGCAAAGGAAAAGTGAGTAAACAGTTTTAAATGCTGAAACAAGGACAAGCAATGAGCCACCCTGCCCATACAGGCACCAGTGCTTGGGCTGTTGGAGTTTTTTTAAATGCTTATTCAAAATTATTTTTCTGTGGGACTCCACTGCTTCAGTTTAATTCAAATAACAACCAGGCTTTTGTGTAACCTTTGAACTTGTCTGCCACAGCAGTCCATTTGAGAAATAAGCCCTGGCCCAGGTAAGTATCTTTTGGCCAGGAGTCTGCGTGTAAGTTTGTAGTATGTATATGCGTGTGTGTGTGTGTATGACGGTGTGTGATTGTGTGTGTGTATGATTGTGTGTGTATTTATATGACTGTGTGTGTGTGTGTGTGTGTATGACAGTGTGTGATTGTGTGTGTGTATGACTGTGTGTTTGTGTGTGTCTGTGTGTGCGTGTGTGTGTATGACTGAGTGTGAGTGTGTATGGCTGTGTGTGTGTATGACTGTATGTGTGAGGGCTCTGTGGGAGGTGGAAGGCCTGCGCTGAGCTAAGCTGCTTTCAGGAACAAACAGCTCCCTCCTGCAGCCCGCTGCGCCCTGCAGGAGCTAATCCAGGACCACCCCGCCTGTCCTCAGCCACTCACGCCGACTTCAAGGTCGCTGATAATGGGGACGAGGGGCCGTTTATTTAAAAAACACACACTTCCTGCACTCAGCCGCCTCTCGGCTCTGTCTCAGAGAAACCCCGACATCAAGACACTCTGCCGCTCGACCGGCTGCCACCCTGGCCTTCCACACTCCACTACACCAGTGCCGCTGAAAATATCCACTCACACCCGCCATTAAAGGGCCAGGGAGCAGTGCTGAGGGTAGGGAGGAGGGAAGAGTCCTTTCTGCCAAAACGGAGGAGGAAGGCCGACGCTGACCTCAAACGCTCGCGGGAGGATGAATGCACCGAAAAGGTGCCACTTTCGTAATACAGTCACAGCAGGGAAAATGGAACTTTACAGAAGAAACGTCCTACTTCATTGCTGGAGTGTTCTGTTTTTTTTTTTGTTTTTTTTGGGGGGGGGTTTGAGCGTTTCAGATTCTGCTGTTTTATGAAAAGTGACTGGAGCAATACGGATACATCCATAAAGGCATTAGCAGAAGTTAATATTATGTAAATTACTGCGAGTCCCATGCAGAGCTCCATTTAATTTCTCCCTATGCAGTGACATAATTGCGAGCTCTAAATGTATGATCTACTCCACAAATACCCACCCGCGGAGAGTTTGACATTTATTCAGTTTTACCTCAGTGGAATAATAAAATAAAGAAAAATAAGAGAAAATCTGAAACAAAAAAAACAAGAGTGTGCATGAAATTAAACCTTCAGGAAAAAAAAAGGTTACGCCACCAGAATGTTATTAGCTGGAGGCTGAATGCCAAAAGAAAGAAATGCATTTGAATGTTGTTTTTCTGAAAGCTCAACTAATGTTCCAGTCTGTTTTGTATGTACTGTAATACAACCGTGTAGTCATATACCATCACATTATCTCTGCTGCATTGAGATTGGTCGCTTTAATGAGGAAACCAAAAATAACAGCGGGCACACAGTCAGAGAGTGCTGTTCCTTTAGCTTTGACTCTTTCGGTTGAAGGGCACATCTGCTGTTGCGCTTGTGTGAATCTCAGTGGTTTTGCCACTTTACGTAACGACCGACACCAGTCCGCTTTCCGAGACAAAAACGAGAAGTGTCACTTCTGTAGAGGCGGGGAGTCCGTGAGTGTCGTCTGTTTCATTATTCAAGACAGAAAACAAAAATGTGCAAAAATGCAAAGGTTTTTGCTCACACAGCATCGGCATTATGAAGCCGAATTAAGGGCAGTCAGCAAGATCTCCCCGCCTCCTAACGAAAAGAAAAGACGAGGGAGGCGATACAGGTCTTCCGCTGGACCCAGGCCTGACTGAGCACCACACCAGAGCACTCAGTTGCCCTGGATAACCAATGAGGCAGCACCGCTGACTGGCCTTAGCCAGAAATCATACCCTGCTCAATGTCAGCCCGGCCACTGGGAGTCTGGGCACTATCCACTGAGTCACTCACTGCAGCTCCATACCAGCCTCTCCCGCTGTGCTCCAATGTCACAACTCGAGTAAACAACCAAAGGGAAAAGAGGCTAAGGACAAGAAAGGCGAAATTAATACGGTCCAGCTACGCTTCAGAAAGCCCCGATGACAACTGAAAGCTCTGTTATACAAGGATAAGAGCTAACTAGCACAGCTTGAAGCCTGATAAAGGAATAAATACTACACAAAATGTGCATTTAGATTAAACCATCTCAGTTCCACGGAAAATAATAAAATGCCATTCAGATGATAAAAAGGCTGGAGTTAAATGTGACCTAATGAACTTCAGACTTTTTTGTGGCGTTCCTGGATTTCTCTATGACACTCTGCTGTGCCATACTGCTAATGATAGAGGTTAAACAAATTGTAATCAAACATGATAATGAAAACCTCAAATTAGCAACATACTATGACTGCAAAATAAATTAGCAATAGGAAAGAGAAGATTTGAAGTCATAAATCAGATATATTTCAGCTGAATCAGAGTAAACACTTGAAATGGCAATGGGAACATACTTGTTGTTACTGAATAGTATTTGTTTCCTTCATAATCTTTCATTTTCCAAGCTATAGCACAGCCTAAATCCACTGATGGGTATAATCTAAAAATGTCTTAAATGTCTCATCACTCAGTGTCCTCACAAGTCTAACTCATTCTTTAAATGTTCACCGGGTTTGTGGAGTTTCCACCCTGAAACCAGGGGGATTATGGGAAGTCAAAGCAGAGAAGGTCTGAAAAGGGGGCAAGAATCACAAATCTTCAGGGCACTGCCACAGATGGGTAATCTATAAGGAGTGTGCCATGCACGTCACAAAAGCAGCACTTTGCAACATGACGAGTGCACTCTGACATTACAGTGGCCAGTCTCTCCCACAGGTATGTAATCTGTTTCTGCCTCAGGCCCGGGGGAACTCGCACGTCTTACCCTGCCTGTCGGCCCTCTCCCTCATTCCAGACATATTCTCATGGCAACAGCGGTCATTATCACTAACCTGAGGAGGTGTGCTGCCACAGAGAATAGGCCACCTGGTCCCCCTGACCAACAGGCCAGGAGAAAGGACACGCATTACAGGACAGGCTCTTACAGGACATCTAGCGGGCCTCAGTCCCCCATCTACACCTGAGAAGCAGGCACTCAACACTGCTTAAGGCTGTTTGGGTTTTTATTATTATGATTTATCCAATTTTTTATGGAAGTCCCGTCGAGATTAATATCTCTATTCCAAGGGAGACATGGCCCAGAGGCATCGATACAGGCAAATACTCAGAAACACGCAACAAAAGGCAATATTAAAACTGACAACAACAGCAATATTACATGGGACACTAAATGCAAATCAATGAATATTGTGATAGACATCATGAATTAAAATGGGGACAACTGTCAGTATTAGTACTGTAATTTCTGCTCCTGAAATCAGCTAGAGGATTGAATAACATCAGGGATGCATAACAATTAAAAGCTGTTTTTGTGGATTCAGTGCATGGGTAGGCAATTCTGCATTCTGCACTGGGGTGAGAGGCAGCCACGTCAGTTCTGAGTTATACTACTTATATTCAAACACTATATGAACAACAGACCCACCCATTGGGAAAACAGGGACATCAAGCCCAATGATCATAGGGACAAGATTTTTTTGGGGTGCAACTAAATACGAGTGCAAAGTGTGAGCTGCCACTCGGAAGTAAGGCAAGCTCTGAAAACGGCCACAGGGCTCTGCATTAGTACATGTCTGCACTCGTGATACTGTACACGTGTGGTGTAAGATAGGGATCAGTGGGGTCAAACCTGCGCAGAGCAACTCTGTCTAAATTATGGAACAGGACAAAAGGTAACACAGATATACAGCCTGGTCGTTTATGGTTTTATCACACAGCCCTGACCTCCATTATTAGAATCATCTACAGTGCGGTGTAAAACTCTTCTACTCCACTGCCACCTGTATTAAACAGATGGCTCACATTTAATATGCAATTTTCTGTAAAGCAGATACCGATGGAAACAATTACACGGTACATGACAGCGAAGGTTAGACTGGCTGTTCTGAGGCAAACCAACATTGCTAAAACTGTGAACCACAAAACAAAGATTTTTTTTTCTCACTCTTGCTGTGACCCTACTGTTGAGGCAATTCTTGAGCAATACTTGGTAAACAGCTACGTTAAAGCTCTGAGGTCTAAACCTTGTGATGTTGGATTTTAGAGAAAACAGTATCACTGTCGTCTCAATGCGGAAAACATAGTATTTTAGCACCTCACCTAACGGAATACAAACTTGTAAGTATAATGTGAGCGTTTACATGTATATAATAATAAATATCGATGAGTATGTGCATTCACACACAAACCACACCGAATTTCAAACAGAGCGAATACAAATGTTATTTAGGTAAGTGACGTTTCACCCTCATTCCTTCAAACCATAATTACTCACCTCATGTAAAAACCCTTAAGATATTTCCTGTCGGCCTGCACAAATGGGATTCTGATCCCTAAATCCTGTAAGAAATGTGATTTCCTGTCTCATGAACAGAAGCACTTGGGCATGAACTCATGCGTAAATGGCACTGTTCTCCTCTGGCACTGAGAGGAGAGAAGATATAAATCATTCCTTTCGTCCGTCTCCTGCATCAGTCTGTTATGATCCAAACACAGACTGAGCTCAAAGCAGGCCTCCTCCACGCTGGTAGGAATCAGCCCCATGCCTCTGCCTTTTCCAGCACTCTTTCTGTGCTGTGTTAAATAAATAAATTTAAAAAGCCTGCGCGAATCAGAACGCTGCCACTGTGGATATTCCTACAGACTAATAAACGTAATGAACATCCATCTCTTCATTAATGAGAAAATTAGATGGCTTAATTTCACACTGACATTTTAAAATCTCCCTCTTTATGCAAACGAGGCCGTAAAATGAAATATGAAAATCGCTTCACGGGAACAGACGCCGTTTCTGACGCATCGGTCCGAGTGAAATGACGAATTGATAAATACGGGTTGGGTGGTTTAACAAAAAGCTTCAAAAATTAATTCAAATTTTATTCCAACATATTTAGACATCAACTGTGTGCTAATTAAAATTATATTTACACAAATGAGTTCCAATTCTGCTTATAACAAGCTTCATATGGCATGATTTAATATATCTGACCAATGCATTTAATTTGCAAGTAAATAACTTGTTTCGGATAAAGCCTCCATATAAAATTAAAAGGGTCAACCTTTGTCCAGAAGAATATCTTCCATAATGTCTCTCTATAAAAAATAAAATAAAATTCCATCATTATGAGTAATAATTCCACTATGAAAATTCTCAATCAATGGCACAATATTCATATGCCACAGAATAAAACAACCCTCAGGCTCAAAGCTTCAATTATTTGAAAGCTTGAATTCCTTAAAATAATATATCATTTATGATATGCCTATTAATACCCCTTCCACACCGCCATAATGTAGCACAGCATATATATATATATATATATATACTGATATATACAGTAGCACATATGTCAGGTATGTCACTTCATGTTTAATACTGTGTTCAACCACCATACCATTTGTATAATTCATCTTTATTAGATATTTATAGTGGAATAGAAAGTGGTTCACACCTTCTGAGGTGTGGAGCTGCTTCATGGACCCAACAACCCGATGACCCGCGTTCCACCTCCACCCACAGTCAAGGCTGATGGGAAAGGCCTCATCTATACTGCACCCCTAAAATTCACCTTCTTATTAAAAATATTCCAGATATTCCAGCATTTGCAGAGGGAACTTGCAAGAAATAGTATAAAAATGACACAAAGATGAACACATAAATGACTTGTTATTCCTAAATAATAATGACACATTATGGATGAGTACTGCGGTATGTGCGGTATGTGAGTAAAGTATTACTGGTTTCCACTGATAAGCCTTTACAGGTAACTGCTTTTCACGGTTTGATATATACTGCTAATCCTTAAAGTAAAGCTGAGCTTTTTCTCCTTTGGCTTGTAAACATCAAGAACTATTTTTATGGTCATTACATGACTAAAGTGAGATTTCGAGTTTGACTTATACCAGTTTGTGTGGCCACACACTGCTTTCAATGCAGGTTGTTTCTCATCCACCCACCTGAATCCAGTAAAGCAATTTAAACAAGACAGGACAGTAAAACAAACAATAATTAAAAGCTTGGTTAGTTTGTTCTTCTCGATTTCCTCTGGGGATTCTGATGGCATGCCAGGCGCCGACAGAGTGAATCTCCCCAGGCTTTCTGATTACATGCGCCATTCCCGCCGATGGCACACCCCAGAGGCACGGTGCAGGAAAAAAAGAGGCCGGTCACATCTAAGAGTACAACCCCGCATTACTGAGGGAAAACAAACGTAACAGTCTGTCTTCGCAACTCGGACAAACGACTGAATTTCCCCATGGTTTAAGGTTGCGTAATCCTCACTGCGTGAAAAGAGGTGTATCCGGGACTGTCCACTCCTGTATTCTCCCAGACACTCCACAGATAATAATGTGTATCCAGGAGTATGCTGTCCTGTTACACAGTCCTGCACACCCCTGGATGTGTACCAGGTTTGAGGGGTCTGCCTAGAGCCATTAGTTACCATGGTGAATAATCACCTGGGGGTGCTTGCGAGGGAACATTTGCATTTCACACCTTGAGTCAGGTATTCTTCAACTGGTCAAAAGTCTTACCTTGGATTGGTGGCACAATGTCCCCTCCTCTAAATCCCCTCCCTATTGGTCCAGTGTGTGCCCTCAGACATGATTTCATATGGTTTTTATTATTATTATTGGTGTTTTGGATTTATAGATTATATAGATAGTCTGACAAACAAAAATGAGTTACACAAATACTTTTATTATCAGTAAATTAAAACTAATTGTTGAGCATTCCCAAGAGCGACCCAGCTTCTGTGGTCTCCATTGTGAATCCGTCTGCACCAACTCGTGCATGGTGATTCACAACATATTTTTTCACAACATTATTTTTGGCCTTCCATCCAAGATGGCATATTCCTCTTCAGACATCTTGTCTTCTGCTGCGGTCTTCCATGTTGCAGCCTATTCCTCAGTTCGAAGAACACCAGCTCTGATCATGTGCAGCTGCAAAACGCAGTAAAACAGCGGCAATCCAGCCCTTCTCTTTCTTCAGTAGATTCTCTTCTTGAGTCATCCTGTAACTCCTTCAAATAGTTTCCTAATAGGTCTTGCAGAATGCTAGAGAGAGACAGAAGAAGTTTCATTTATTACTAAATGCAGCCTATACAGTAGAACAATACATTGTATAGCCTATTGTTTTAGGTTAGTTTAGGGCATTAGACATACTGCCAAACAATGATAGACCTAACTGCCTAGACATGCTGATTCACCTTTTACAATGTCAGGATCCACATGTGGAAAAGCCATGGACACATTATTCAAAAGATGTGTTGTTACCTCCAGGTCGGTTGGGAAGATAAGTTTGCGGAGAGGAAAGGAAGATTGATTAAGAGCTCAGCTAGAATTCCAGGTATGCTGTTATAAAACAATCACAACAGTATATCACAAAACACGTGAGCTTACCTTGTCTGTGGATCATATCTGTGCGTATTGTTTTCAGCATTACGCATTCTCCACACAGCTTCCTGTAAAAAGCAAAAATAGCATAAGGGTTAAATTCAAATTACGGCATGAAGCAGGTAAAGTAATGCAAACGCATTAGAATGTGTGCGACAGTCATGCAGAAAGGAACTTACCCAAACAGTTATTTCCTGCTCCTTTTATCCTTTTTTGCGCCTTTTTGCCCTTTTCTTTTTTGCCTCTTTGAGTTCTGTGATGTCTGACTCAATCCTGTCCAATCGCTGAACAACTGAACGCTGAATTTCCACGAGCGTTTCCTGCTGTTCAGAAATCCTCTTAAAAAATCCATGTAGCATGGACACCAGTTGTTTGTTTTCATTTGTACCCGGCGTTGGAAAAATTGGATATTCCCGATGCACAGGAGTAACCTCCCCACTCTGCTGTCCATTTGAAAACTGAAGCGCTCTTTTGCAAGCCATCTTCAAAATGCACGTTTTTAAAAGGATACGATGAAAAACTTCTGAAATCTTCTCTAAATTTTGGTAATCCTTCAGTAAGTAAGTCCTTTCTTGAACATACCGGTAGGCTATATACAAATAACAGGTAATCGCTTCCCCAAAGCACATTTCGCGCTGCAGTTGCACAAAATGCTATTGGTCACTTTCAGACTACGCCATGCAGGGGTCTCCAACCTTTTTTCATCTGAGAGCTACTTTGAAAAAATGAAAGTGGTGGAGAGCTACTCATGTCTTATATTACTCACACTTATTCACATAACGTATCAAAACACTCACATTAACCAGCTGAATTAAGCTACTTTTTGTATATACATGTATCAAATGTCAATATCCAAAGCTCACATTTTCGATCAAAAGTGTCTTAAATTCAATAGCATGTCAAATGTATGTTCTGTATCCATATGTTTCAAATTTCAATGTGTCAAGCTCACTGTAGCGAAGGGCGAGAGCAGTCACGCCACCTGGCCTCGAACCTGGGTCTCATACTCAACCGTAGTGACAGCACACTGTCATACACATAATGTATCAAAACATCTTAAATTCACATCAAAGTCATAGAAAACATTACTACATGTTTATGATGTGAGATGGCAGACAAATTTGGTGATCACTGGACGGTATTTTGGAACATTAAACCACGTTAAGCCTTTTCCTTATAATGGGCGTCAAGAGAGGAAAATGCTTAATGTAAGATAACGTCCATACTCATAGGATTTCGGTTTTGATTTTTGACAGGTGAAAATGTTTACAACAAGACATATCCGAGAGAAATTTGGTGATCATTGATCACTGTTTTGGAACATTAAGCCACATTAAGCCTTTTCCTTTCAATGTGCGTCAAGAAAGGAAAATGCTTAATGTAAGATAACGTCCATATTCATAAGATTTCAGTTTTGATTTTTTTACAGGTGAAAGTGTTTATGACAAGACATGTCCGAGAGAAATTTGGTGATCATTGATCGCTGTTTTGGAACATTAAACCACGTTAAGCCCTTTCCTTATAATGTGCGTCAAGAGAGGAAAATGCTTAATGTAAGATAACGTCCATACTCATAGGATTTCAATTTTGATTTTTTGACAGGTGAAAATGTTTACAACAAGACATGTCAGAGAGAAATTTGGTGATCATTGATCGCTGTTTTGGAACATTAAGCCTCGTTAAGAGCTTTGGAATGTCCCTGAAGTGGCGCTGAATGTCGCATCTTTAACAGACAAACGCTGGTACCACATTCGTGGAAAAAAAAAACTTGCGTTCCCATTCTTTATGGAAATAGCATGTTTTTGGCCTGACCATTTTCTTTGTTCATCATAAATCTGGCTATTTTTTAAGCTAAATTTAACCTGATTCACAGCTGATATTTTGTGTTGGAGGGGGTGGGACATCAGTGTATTTGATTGGATTGAAATGGGAAGAGGTTTCCAGGGTGCATTTATTTGTTGTTAGATTTTTTTGTACGTAATCTTTGAACCTTTTGGTGAGCTATTCAAAAACAGGCAGTGAGCTACCGGTAGCTCTCAAGTGACGTGTTGGAGACCCCTGCCATAACGAATACAAAATTGATTGGACAGGACCTTAGACTCTGGGTGGGTGGTTTGAAAACGGGGTGTGTCTTTGTTCTAATGAGAAACATTACAAACAAACAAGCAAAAAAAAAAAAACCTGTAGCCTAGCTTATAAACTTATTTGCCTTTGTTTTACTGTGTTTGTTTTTGTAGATTTTATATCTTTTCAATTCATTTTACAATAAATCTTCTATCATATTAATTAGCGCTTCTGCTTTGTTATTAAAAAAAGCCAGAGAACACCCAGATGTCTCTGCTATCAGGCTTTCATTGCTGGGCCATTCAAACTTCCTTTAACTTGACTTCTTTCCAACAACATACATTATCTGTAAAATCACTTCATCTGAGTTTTTAGACAATTCTACTGATTCAAGATAGAGAAGTGTCAGTCAAATGCGTTAATAGAAGTTGTTCTAAGGCACCTATTGAACATTAACACCTACTTCCCAGAACTACTAATGGGGGGGGGAGAGAGGGGAAGAAGGGCAGGAGGGCAGGACAGTTGTTAGCCATCAGCTAACAACTGTGGTCAAACGGGTTCCTGAAAACCCCCATCTAACAGCTGTATTCGGACATCTGTGGGTCGTTTCAGGTCCGCATAAAAAAGTTCAGTGGGTACAACAGGTTTGGTGGACATGTCCTTTGTCAAGATTCTCCCGGATACACCACTTTTCACGCAGGGAGAGGAAGAGAGTGTTCTTCATGATGGCGTGTGGCTGACGCAAAGATGGAGGCGTGTGCGGCCACCTCCTCACTGTGAGTCATCAGAATCCCTGTGAACGACCGCGAAACCCAATCACCCTCATCAGAACAGCTCTGCTAATAAAGCCTCATTAAGACTCAAGCTACCCTGGCCTCTGCCTTCATCACACTCACACTGACAGGGAGAATGCCACTCCACTTTTTTTATTTTTGGTCAAATATGTACTTATTCTCTCCCTAAATGTCATATTTAATTGAGTTCCCCATAGAGATGCTTTTTGAGCGAACCTTTGGCTTCAGTTCCTGTTCATTTTTATTCTAACGACTATCATAAACAAATAATGCTTGCGCGCTTTCACCGGTTCTGTGCCTTTTATAGGCATTGTCGATTAAATGGAATTAAGAGTAATTAAAACCACCCCGAGTGATTCACAGGCTAATCATATTTCCTCTGTGCAACCGGCCCTTAACCAGAAATGTCAGTGTGATGGATTTACATCAAGGTTAAGTCTGAAAGCGCATCTTAAAAATCGAGCGAGATTACGGATGAGGAAATGGAGTGCCTAGCTCCCTGTCTGGCAAATCCAGCAATGGAAAATAATGTGTGGCCAGTGATGTTTACTCCCTAACGTGACTACACCATACAGGCAGAGATATTATAGGATGTTATACTGCTCAGTAGCCCCACATTCCAGGGAATTTCTCCCTGCAAAAACAGGTATGTCCTGAGTAAACCCCCCCACACATCCCCCCCATGCTCCAAACCCCCAAATCCCCAATCCCCTAAACCCCCACCGGCCATGCATCCCCCTAATAAATATCATATATCATGATTCGGTTCCTATGACATGACCTTTCCACTGGACACAAACTGATTTAATATTACAGCACACACCGAATGCTACTGGGATGGAACCATTTTGCTTATTCATGGAAGATGTGTGTGACACTGGAACAGTAAAGAGAGAAAATGTACCTTCCAGTCCAGACGTACCTTTCGCACCCAGACAGTCTTGTGTTGGGCTATCTGGCAGTGCTATGAAAGTGAATTTTAAAACTGGTTGATTGACAGATGGCAGGGCCGCCCGGAGGACAGATGAGTTCTGGGGAACCGTCTGTCAGTGACCAGATTTCGTCTGTAGAAGAACGCTCAGCTAATGAAGAATAATACAGTCTTTTAAGATGCGTTAACCCACAGGAAGAGGCAAGAGAGATGCGTGGTGTCTATTTAAGCCAGCCTGGCAGCAAAGAAATGCCCCATCAAAAACAATCTCTACTGTCTGCCATTACAGTACAACCAAAATTACAGCAAGCTGATCTAAAAATGAGGCTTTAACGGTTCTCTCGCTCAAACACAAGCACACACACAAACCCACCAACACACACACACGAGCATGCATTCACATACACAGCTGCGTATGCATACACCAAGCACACATGTGCATCTGTCAATGTGAATATGTATGTGTGTTCATGTATGTTTGGTGTATGCATGCACACCTCCGCATGCACACACACAAACCCACCAGAAAGAAAAACACACAAGCATAATTCACATACACAGGTTTATATGCATACATCATGCATACATGAGCGCATACACTCGCACATTTACAGATGCACATGCACATGCACGCACACACACACACACACACAAACATACACACGTATAAAGAAACACACATATACACACACTTACCATCACTAGAAGCACAACAATTTAACTGAAAAAAAGATAAAGAAATGCAGACAGAGGGTTTTATGAAAAAACCTCATCAGGAACTTGGGAATACCGCATAAACCCATCTTAAGTGGCTGAGCACAATGAATGAACCCACAGAATGAAACAGTCAACCTTGTTTTGCATGCACCACCATACTATTAATACAATTCTTCCTTTTAATTTAAACCCCAGAGTTCTTTTTTTTATATCCTCACAGTCATCAACAGAGAAACCCTGGGGATATTATAGTATTATTCACTGGGGCATTGTGTATTGTGTTTGCATCCTGGCTAGAAAATTACAATTAATGAATCATCACTTCTGATGAGGGGGAAAAAAAAACAAACTTCATTTAGAAAGTGCCCCTCGCTTTGCTTCCTATCACTTGCGAGCAGCGCTGAACCGTTCACTGTTCTTATCTCCTCCTCTCTGGGTTTCTGTCATTCCTGCGTCGTTTGCGGCCTGCGGATGTTCACCGACGCGTTCCTGTCCCACATCCTCAGGCGGTCAGAGGAAAGCCCGTCAAAGACAGGCTCTCTCCTCTCGTGACAGCTACACTGGGACCGTGACGCTGGTGACGAGCGCGTCCATTAGACTCTATCCATCCCGTTTACACAGCGCTCCAACGCGGGCACCTCAGAGGGTCACGAGGAACATCAAACCAGCCCCCAGGGCACCACAGCTCGTGAGGCAAGGTTGACTAAACACGAACCTTCCCATTTACACAGTAGGTACAGAACGCAGCTCATTCAGAAATGAGTTGATGGCATGGGCAGGAAGATTCATCCTCAGAGAACCCCAGCCTGTGTCTTTGGGATGAAGTCCTGAACTGAAGAAATATCTGAGTACAGCCACAGTGGAGTGGTGCGGATGAGGAATGAAGCTAGACTTGATGAAGAGTTTTGTTACATATCAGAAAGTCAAGGCTAGTGCAATTATGCACTGAATTTGATTCTTTCTGAACTCGTTTCAACCTCTTCATTCAATCCAGAAAGGAGAGTCAAATGTGAAATTGCACCTTACATAACATATGATTTAACTGGGAAAATAAATGTAATCCACACGAGTACCTCTGAAATTAATGCTTGTGGGGAGAAAAACCCAAATGCATGCCTGAATAACAGCCAGAGGTGGACACCCCGGCTTCAGAAAGTAAAAGTCCTGCCACATATTTGTTGTAGCCGTTCATTACACCAGCTGAATTAAAATAGCACAACTCTTCAGCCAGGTAGAGGAGCTAATTAGTCAAATCACCTTGTTTAGTGAATGGCTACAACAAATACATGGCAGGACTTTTACTTTCTGGAGCCGGGGTGTCCACCTCTGATAACAGCCATACACTGATGTAGATTATGGCAAATGAAGAAATACTATGTAGACTATGGAGTGATTTCTCCTGCTGGTGAGAAATCACTCTCCACACTGAAAGACCTACTTAGTATTCTGCAAAGGGGCTTTTTTCATCACGTAGGTTAAGTGAGTCTGTATGACATTCAAAAGCGTACGATATATGGCAGGACTTCCTGTTTCCCTGCACAAACAATAAGTAGCCTTTGCTCCGCAGTATAAAAAGCTCTTGAATATGATTTTCATTTTCCTTTGATGAATGGCCTTTGCTCCAGATTGAAAGGGCTCTTTGGAAAACGTCCTCCCTGAAGGTAACATGAAAAATCAGCAAGAATGGTATTCAATTACTTCTGAGCAGACCGGGGTGCCAAATAGCCCTTCGCAAATTGAAGACAGCCAGTGTTGATGTAGGTAAATGGCCTGAAACAGAGAGTTTTTTTTTTTTTTGAGTGGGTGAGTGTACAAGACAGTTCACATCCACACACTGACAGCTGATGTTCTCACTTACAGACCTAACTGCCAGGAGTAGCATTTTTTTAGCCACCAGTTTCTTCATGAAAGGGATTAGGGGTATTTACAGTGATTATGCTGCATTGACTCTACACTGCCCCCTGCTGGACACCATGCAAAGACAATTCTCTGGGTAAATCTGCTTCTCTCACAGAGGCGGTGGAATTCTCCTCAGAGGCCTTGCCATTACCAGCAGACTGACTTTATGCTCTATGCACTGTTGAACATTCACTGATCTACGATTAAGCCCATAGAAGGGAAGTGCCAGCCTGTGTTCACTGCCTGGATGACCCCTTCTAACCTCTCAGCATCACATGATTATCTAATTGAGTAAAAGGGTATGACTTTGGCTGCTTCTTCTCCCTGAAGTATCATTAAAGGACATTTGCAAATATTTTCCTACATCCACGTAGCTACACCAGAATATAGTAGCACTAAGTACTCCAAAATCTGTGGTGCTTTGATTAATACACATTGCTAAGAGTTTATTTTAAACTGGCCTCACTTGAGCGTAAGGGTGAACAAATGTGGAAGCATTTTTTTTAGCATAGAGATAAACAACAGGAAAGTAAACTGAGACAAATAAAAATTCTCTAAACTCCAATGCTCATATAGTCTCCACCAGAATCTCAAGCTCTTGTATTCTGCCTCTTTGAGGCTAAGCCTCTGTTCGCGTCTCACGGCCATTAACGCACGGTGATTTAAACAGGGAGGGATGGCTGTCTCCAGCTGAAGACACATCCCTCTTCATCATCCCAATGATAGCTCTGCGAGTGGCTGTCCTGCCGGGACACTGTGTGCTCTCAAAGATACAAATATCCGGAGGCTATGTTCAATAAAGTGCTCGGATGAGAAATGCTGGACAGCTTCCCGGTCACACCGCTGGAGCGCAGGGAGCAATCCATTGCTCTCCGGCGGCAGGGAAGCCCTAAGCCGCTACTGCAGGAGCGGACTGCAGCTCCATCCCTTTTCCAGCAGCTGGGCCGTATTTCAGCCGATTTACGGCACCTTTGTTTTAAACGTGAACCCTCGTTATATTAATTAGCCAAACAGTAACATCTCATTTTTCTACGGGAAGCAACAGCAGTAAACTTAAGACGTGAATGAACCACAGCACACCGCAGCTTCAAAGAACAAGACATGCTATACAAGAGCAAAAACGTATCTCACTAATTACATCATGGCAAAGCAATTAAATTATGTCCAGACATTCTTCCTTTAAATTATTCAAACATAGTGCTTTGAAAGACCCACATAAGGAGCTATGTTCCTTTCTTTCTGACAACAAAAGCTTAAACTTTACCTATAGCATCAACATCATAATGTCAATACGATGCAAACACATTCACCCCCTCTGTACTCTGTAAATCAAGAGACAGCTATTACAGAATTATATATTATATTTATATATGATCCCCTATGGAGTGAAGTGATATTTATCTTTGCTCTGTTCTGCATGACTCTATCCAAAAGGCCCTGCATGAACACCAGACCCTCCACCCCCATTCTCACCCGCTGTGTTTCAAATGTGACTTTCTTATCAGTCACCTTCACAGATGCTGACTCGCTGTGTCCTCCAAGCATGATATCTGAACCCTGGCCACTCGCTGTTTTACTGTGTAATTAAAACTGTGGGCAAGAGCCGCAGGCAAATCGCACAGCCGCAAATGTATAAAAACCGACACGCCTCTGATATTACAACTCCGTGACTGCTCGAATTTTAAACGGGGTGCTTGCCGGCACGCAGAGTCGGTTCAGCCTGGTAACAAGGAACCACACAGGGGAATATCCATTGAATGAGTGTTAGATGTGGACAACCGTGAGGAGAACATCAACTTAAACAAGAAAGGAGCCTCACCTTGTCTGACCTGATGCAGAGTGCGTGATGTGTGTTTCAGGCCATGGGAATATTTAAGGGTGTGACTCAAAATGACTCCAGGGCAGATCACTCAGGAGAGGCTGTGTGGTGGGGGGGCATGCACCCAGCAGTGATGCCTAGTCCTCTGATATCACAGGAAATGGCACCAGAGCTCCAAAGAGATCTGCGGAATTCTGTGGTGTAGCACTCTGAGTACAGTCTGTTTCATACCCCACTGTTGTACAAACTATCGTCTCCTATTATTAGCCTATATATATAGAGCCTATTTTACTGTGGTTAAAAAAAAGCTGGACACTCAGTCAAAAATGCAGCTATACCTTTGACCAGGTCCGTTTTAAAGCCACGCTCTTTCAGTGAAATTGAACAATTTGATAAGACATCAATTCTGCATCAGTGTTTCCCAGGCTTCCTCCCTGTGTGACTACTAAGAGCCCCCAATACTCTGCACACCCCTAATAGCGTACATGACTGTGCAATTAACACAAGCACCTAATTATCATAAATCTGATGCACAATGTACCACCACACTGCATGTGAAGGGCATAAATTACTCTACACATGTGCGCTCTCAGTGGCAAACTTTAAGTTGACTCAAGGGAGTATGAGCAATTCCAAATCTTTGCAGAGGAAATTATTATAAAAAATAGATTAAGAAACCTAATGAATAAAGTATTGAATAAAATCCACAAATTATTTCCCAGTACCCCTGGAGACATCCAGCGTGCCCTTAGGCGTGCTCGTACCCTAGTTTGGGGAAAAATGTTCTAGATATGGCACTCTATTTAGAACATAACAGCGAGCACAAACTGTGGGACATTTTATATGTCAATAGTTGTTTAATTAGCTATGTGCATAGCCATCCTAATATTATCTGTTTGAATTATAAGGATATAGTGTGAATACTTTAAGCTGTAGTTTTACATCTGTGGCAGAACAGTATTAGGCATTTAACAAGTACAGGCGTCTTGGTGCATTTAAATACTTCAAAATAACAGCCTTTGGTTCTCAAACGCACATTATCAAGTTAAAAATAAAGATCAAGCATGGAGGTGCCTCCATGTCTCCCTCAATAACATCACCCAGCCCATCTAAAAGCATTAAGCCAGGCGCTTCCATCTGCCCCTGAAACTCCCTGTTCAACAACATATATTCCCGCTGTAACATACTGCAGTCAGGTCAGTTTGTAATCAACCACGCCAATGAATAAAACAAGCAAAAAACAAACAAAAAAAAAGATTTTTTGAAGGTGGCTTAATCTAAATTTGCCCTGCTAATCCAATTTACTTTCAAAAAGATGTGGTATTGTATTTTAATTTTTCACATGTGGAGGACCCAAACCGCAAACGCAAGTTCTCTGGTACCTTACGGATGGGAGGTATAAATCAAACATACCCCTTTTAATGTGAACACGAGCGCAGAGCACGGTTCAGATCTCAGCTCTCTGGAGTGTGGGCTTTTACCAGGCCACTCCAGTCATACACAGCCCCTCTCTCTCACCATAAGATGCATAATGGAGACCTGGAGTGGCTGCTTCCCCACTGAAGCCTTTCAGACTGGCCTCAATCAGCCATGACACTGTGAAAAAAGGCACTCAGAGCTGATCTGAGAGCAGGGGCGCCTGACCCCCCCCCCCCCCCAATATTTCATAGCTCCACTTTATTAAACGCCCACATTGAATAATGCATGTGCCCCTGCACAGGAAGCCTCTCTTTGTTGTTGTTTAAGAACACTCTTTAAATACTCCTCCGGTCACATACTATAGGTTTCACAAACCTTGACTCCATAATCCCTCCGCTTAGATTTGCACTGTGTCTGCTACAGGGGGAAGACACGTCGAGCATTATGAGGACGGTGTCAAGCAAAGGACTGTTCTCTGCGAGCTCGAGTCAGTCTCATTTTATGAAAACATTTAATCCATAAACCAAATCCATCTAACTTTGCTTTTCTGTAAACACACTTTCACAGGCGCAGTAGTATATTTTTTATGCAGTCGGCGCTAAAAGGCTCCAATTTGACACTGTCCTCACTGGTATGCTACAGCATGACCAGTATCACCCTAAAACCCTTACACAATTATCTTTTTTAATGCTACATTAGCTTTTAAATCTCATTTTTAATGGCAATAAATACATAACATGGAAAGAACTGAAGCACTTAGAACTTTGGACATCAGATACTTTTCCATTAATCATTACTTAAAGCACAGCTACTAAGTGCAATTACTCAAATAAACAGCATATCATCTTAATAGCGATGATGCTATGGGCTATTTTCTGCTCATATTTTTAATTACAAAATGCTGTGTAATCTGCCTTAATGACTTAGGTTGACAGAACTTTCAAATGACTTAAAAACTCAGGTAATTCATACCTGAATAGTACTTCCACACTTTAAAAGAATGCAATATTTCAAGAACCTTTTCAACAAGTAAAACAATGAGCATACATCCATTTCAAGTGTATCTGAAAAAGTGAAGCATAATTATTCTCCACTGGCCCCCATGTGCATTACAATACAACATGCATTATCTTATATATCTATGTTTACATGTTGCATGTTGCTGATATGTTCTTGATAACCATTTCAATGTACAGTAAATACAATGCATGATATGTTCAAGTCCGTTTTGCTCTATATTATCTGAAACTTCCTTAAAAGATGGCCCAACCTGAATATCAGTATTCCTGAAAATGAAAAAGGACAAAAAATAACAATTCTGTACAACAATGGCATTCATTTAAATTTACTGAAGAAATGATTGAGTAATGCCAAGAAACAAAGGGGGTGAATTATGAGCCTTTAATCTTAAATTGCTGCTGAACAGCATCCTAAATAATGGATCTCCCTCCATCTCTCTCTGCGATATTAGCCCATTAAGAAAGAGGGAGCTGATTGGAATTCATAAGTTCTACTGTGCAGTCAGGGCTGTCAAGATTTAAACAAAAAGCTTGAGCTGAAAACACACGAAAAACAAATAAAATACAACACACACACACACACACACAGACACACACACACACACCACTATGTGGCAAAAATAAGCTACAAAGTGGGTCCTAAAAATAAAAGTGGGGGCACTTCTGAAACGGCACCCTATCGTGCAGCATTTCCTGGGAGCAGAGACCGGCTCTCTGTCGTCGCAGACAGCAATCCCACACTGCACTGCCTGAGACAGATCGCATTACTCTGTCTGCAGCGGCTCCTTTCACACCACACCGCCGCAACTATTGCATTTCCTGCTTTTTAGCAGCAGGAAACTTTCCCTCTGTGTGTGTGTGTGTGTATGTGTATATACGCGTGTGCGTGTGTGTATACGCGTGTGAGTGTGTGTGTGTGTGTGCGCATGTGCGTGTGTATGTGTGTGTGTGTGTGTGTGTATACGCGTGTGCGCGCGTGTGTGTGTGTGTATACGCGTGTGTGTATACGCGTGTGTGTGTGTGTGTGTGTGTGTATGTGTGTGTGCGCGTGTGCGTGTGTATGTGTGTGTGTGCGCGTGTGTGCATGGAAACTTTTTCAATCACAGACAGGATCCACAGACAGTGGTGTGGAGAGTGATGGGTGGGGGGCGGGGTGTTTGGCAGGAGAAGGGGTGAGGGGGCGGATACTGGCACGTGGTGGTGTGGTGCTTCAGAGCCGCCGCCGGGCGGTAAATCCTGCATCAGACTCCTCCGGTCAGGAACCTAATAGTTCTCTGGCTGCTTTTTCACGGTAATCTCTCTGTCCAAGTAGAGCCGCGACCTGAGAGGCCGGCGTCGCCGCGGCGCTCCTCTGAAGGGAGTGATCCGTCACGCAGGACCGGCGACTGCCGCCTCACTTCCTGTTTACCCCGGTTTACAGTCCACAGGCCTCAGAAGTCTCACCTCAAATATCCCCGGCCCTCTGCCTCTCCCCTGCCTGCCACACACAGGCACAAATAAACAGTTTAAAGGTAACCCATCAGTGATTAGGGGCTACAAATATGACTCGGTTGTTGCACATGCAGTCAAGCTAGGTTATCTTAGTGAGAATAAAATTATTATTGATGCATATTAGATGATGCTATTTGTTTGAGAGATCATTAACAGGGTCAATGTGTGTCACGTCACTGTAGAGCCGTGGGGCCATCTTCCAACCACTCCAACCATGCTATACATATCTTGTCTATTATCAACCTAATCCCTATCCCCATCAACGTCACCATCATCACCACCATCATCCCCATTGCTTTATACATATCCTCTTCATCATTAACATGATCACTATCATCATTGTCACCATGACCACCATTATCACCACTTCATCACTATTATCATCATCAACAGCATCATCATAATTATCATCGCATAATCACTGATCTTATCTTCATCATCTCTGTACGCATGCAGATCAGTGATAGTTCTTTAACACAGATATTACATTACCTCAGAGCAGCCTGGTTCCGCTGCAGAGGCGTGTGATGTGCTGTGTATTTTATGTAAGTGGATGACCTTGAAGCTGTCAGATGCAGAGGTTTATGTGTCAGGTTTGTGCTCCTTTTAATCCAGTTTCATGCACTTTAAAAGCAAGACCTGCCATCAGTCACTGAAATTGCCAAAATCTGCTTAATCCTAAATCCATTAATCTGGGTAAAGCCCTACTGTATATTTAGAATTTTACAGTATGATTCACACAACCTGTAACATCACTCTTGAAAGTCAGAAAAGTTGTGGGGTTTATATTATTATATTAAACGTCCAACCGTCCAATACACTACTATTATTCCAGAGTGGCACAACCTATGTAATTACAATGTAATTACGCTACATTTACATGCAATTACATTACAATTACATTGTATCTACAGGCGAAGGGCAATATGGGCAATTGTGTTGTGTGTATATGTATATGTATATATATACACACATTTATATATATATGACAGGTCAGTGTAACGACAGACGTCAAATGCACACATACACCCCTGTAACAATTATATAACAAAGATGAGACTTTTTCACTGCAGTTTTTGATATACAGATGAAGTTACCCATTTGAACTCAACCTTTGCACACAGGGGTATTTTCCATTTGCCCCTAGCCACTGTTACACAGTTATGCTGCACCAGTTTACTTTCCCAATGAATCTCATCCAATTCGATTGTTAAAATCAACTTGCTTTATGTCTCCAGCACTGAAATATTAAAAAGTAAATTACCCTACCCCTTTACAAGATAGACCATGACAATAGACAGTCATGGTCTCAGCTTGAATTTGCTATATATGTGCAGGAGAATCATTCTAACTGGAAACCACTGAAATTCAGTAATGCTTGTGCAGAGTCCATTTTCTTCATGGTGGGTATTATCTAAAGGACTGTGACAGCGGCCTCAGACTCATCTGATACAGGTAATAAAAACGGCTGTGTACACCTGACCCCCGCAAAGTGGTACAGCGAGAGGTTGGCTCAGCGGTTGAACAAACTGTTTGAGCAGGTGACTGAAACCTCAAACTGCATAGGAGGAGAATCTCATCACATTTAATCTTCTACCTCTTCTACCAGGAGCCTCCTA
Organism: Megalops cyprinoides; assembly: GCF_013368585.1. NCBI lineage: Eukaryota > Metazoa > Chordata > Actinopteri > Elopiformes > Megalopidae > Megalops > Megalops cyprinoides. The sequence goes on along the minus strand of NC_050607.1, from coordinate 3,486,424 downwards.
CTCAGGACTGTGGACTGGGAGGCTGGTGGCAGTCTCCCGTAATATGTGTTCACTCTCACTCACACACACACACACACACACATGTCCTCTGTCTCTCACTCTCTCACACACACACACACACACACACACACACTTCCTCTGTCTCTCACTCACACACACACACACGTCCTCTGTCTCTCACTCACACACACACACACACACACACACACACACACACACACACACGATGGCCTCTGTCACACTCACAGGGTTTTCATGCACGATGCTGTGTGCCGCTCTACAGGAGCTGACCTGGGGAGCCGACCGCTGCAATGCTCTCCTCAGGCCATAAAACATTAAGTCCACTCAGCCTCTGCACCCTGGCAGTCCATCCAAAGCTGCCTGCATGAGTGCGTGTGTAACAGGAGCACCAGTCACCTTCATCAGGTGTTTGGTCAGGAGTGCACGACACTAATGGAAGAGCTTTCAACACCTGTTACGGCAAACAAGCCAAGCACTTTTGTGTGTGTGCACGTGTCTGACCCACACAGGCAGACAGCAAGTGAACTGTACGAGACCTCTGAGGGGATCACACACACGCAGACATGCACAGTGACATGCATACACACACACACACACAGACACAGACACACAAACACACGATGACGCAGACACACGAGTACGCACACGTGCGTTTGTTCTGAAGGAACAGAAATATTTATTTTTATGCTATCACGGCAAAGGTGAATTCAAACGTCTTTTGACCCTGTTTTATGGAATAATGATCTATATAAGCCAACCAGTAGAACGGACCAGGGCTAAAGTGAATTACTTCACAAATGCATAACACTTATCAATGCAAAACCTAAGTAGTTAAGTTGAAGTTAATAACTATTTTTACAGAGTACTTACATTTTCAGGGACTAACGTTGACAACAAAGAATATGCCGTTATGATAACTGTCAGGTATTTGTTTGTCTAGGATCAGATATGCACTGCAGTAATGAGGTAATTTCTCTCTTTTCAGTCCTTTTTAACATCTACATTCTGAAACTGCTTTAAGAGTATGTGTCATTATGGAGTTATGAATGGTGCCGTGGAGAAATCAAAACTCAAGCAACGCTGACGACTGTGATGCAAGTACTGCATCCAAATCAGGCCACAGGGTGTAGAGGGTGCTGCCTGCCCTGCACTGTGGGGGTCACCATCATAAAGGGGCGCCATCGGGAACAATCCCTCCCGGGACTCGAGCTGCTCAAAGGGCTGTTTGTCCTCTCAGCCTCCTTCAGCGGCGGGGACAGCCCGTGACAGCGGACCCCAGAGAGCCGGCTGGCACTGAGGAAACCAGCCCAATAAAGCCTGCTCCAGTGGTCTGCCACACACTGCCACTGCGCACATAATCGAACAATGAACAGTGTCAGCTTTTAAAGGCCTTACTGATGCCACGGGGAGGAGGTACATAAACCGAACCAGCAGGGTTATATAGATCAATAATGGGCCTTAACTAAAAGACCATTCATCACAGTGTCTCGAGAGCAAGGGTCGGAAAATGGGGATTTTTCTCTGCGACTTGTACCATAATGTTTATTTGACAGACTTATTAAGTGTGTACACACCCCTTAATTGGCTTATTTTTCATAATTTATAATTTGAGATGTGCCATTTATCTTCCCAAATGCAAACACTCACAGGCAAAAATTTCAGCTTTTCATTGCATTCCAAAAAGGGGCAAGCCTTGCATTTCCAGCCAAATTCAATTAGGGGTCCACAAACAAAGATGTGGCACTCTGAAAACTGACAAAAATAAACAAAGGAGTGTGCTTCACCTCTGACAGAGTATCAGCAGAGTGGAGAAAGCAAACCCCTTGTCATTTGGTTTTGACCATAGACTTCATCACCAGCAGTAAAGTATGAAATCCACACACTGCACACCTATTCCGCTTTCTCTCGAAATTACGCACATCAGTGACACAAAAAAACGTTGACAGTTCAATAAGGAGTCCTACATATAGCCAGCCCTACACAAAGCATTCACAAACACTGTTAACCTTCATAACCCCTTTATGATATATGACAGACTGCTGTAGGGTGTGCAGCGTCACCGTCAAAAAAAAATTCTGTGAAATTACCATGACGTTCCCATTCGGTATGTCAAGGTAATGTCACTTTGTATATGACAATCTTTGTTGAACATCAAGCACTTTGCGGACAGAATAATTACACCGAGGGACATTCTAATGAGGGGAACGGGCTCAAAAGAGGAGTGGATAATAAACACTGGAGACTGTAACCATATCAAAAGCTGAAATATTTTGTCTCCTGCTGAGATGCCTCTGCAGCAATCTAGTGTAAATGTCCCCACTGTGCTTAAGTCCTCCAGACTTCCCGCTGTGAGGACTACAGAGTTCCCATTGAAATAAGCCAGACGCCAATGTGGTCTCTCGAGATAGCGACGGGAGCATTTCACTATATGAACGGCTGTGAAATGACGCGTGATTACGGATGAACTAACACACCAACCTACAGGTAACAGCTTCTCACACAACTGCACACCGCTTCACTGAGAATGGCAGTCACAATTTTTAATGGAGAGCTGGTAAACTGGAGGCCACACAATGCAATCATTAAAATGATAACCTTTTACCACGAGCTGCCCAAATCCCTGACTGCATCTTATTTCGGAGAAAACAGGGCCACTAGTTGCTGTGCTAATCAGTCAGCCTCATCAGGAAGTCCAACTTCCTCCCACCATGAAGGAGGGGGGGAATGCCATTATGCTTCATTGCTTCTGCACTGTTACCACAGTCAAACACTTCTCAAACACATTCCCCAGAGGAGAGAAAAGCAAAATCCCCATTAATTGATCATTTGAATGAAGTCAGTGATAGTTAATAAACTGTTTCCATGGCTATGCAAAGCCTTACGCACACTCAACAAAAGAAAACCGGTTTCCTCCTTTCATGGCGATAAGCATCTCCCGGGAAAGTTTTATTAATGAGGCTAAAACGGATGCCTCCACACCCACCCGTCCATTCCACTCCGGGCTCTGAGGTTGTAACCTGAGCGCATCTCCTAACGGCTGCCAGTCAGACAGCGGGACAAGGTAATGAGGCATCGGCCCCCAGAAACGGCACACTCCCCGCCTTATTTCTAGGCGTTTAAATTCCTGTCATAGAGGAAGGCGAGGCGCACAGTGACGTGACACTGGGTTATGCACTGAGGTACAAAGAAAACATCACTAAAATGTCAGTGAGATATTTAAATTACCCAGACTGGCAGGAAAGTGACATTTTTTTGGTGGCCTTTACTGGATGAATATTTCGCTCTAATAGATTGGGAACTTGATTTTCCCCACTCGTCCTGCCGCGCCTCTGTCGTTATTACGCTCTCCATTTAGTCTAACCACAGTCTGCTCTGTCCTTTACTTCAACAAGCCAATTTAAGAAAGCCTCACAGGTTCTTTTTTTATTTTTTACTTTGTCCTCAGCAGTTCTAGTTCATATACTGTATGCAACCCCCAAGATCATGTTGTATAAGAATCTCAAGAGACTCACATTTGCTTAAATCCTGCATAATTAAAGCACACAAAGTTAAGGAGAAAGCACGTTGCAGTTAGACTGAATCTAAGCATATTAAGAGACATCTGGGTTTCAGACTGTCAATATGATCCATTCAATGGTAATTACACAGACATGACCTTACAGCACCCACTGGACCTCTCCATTGAGGTAAGGAAATAGCATCCCACTTAATTGCATGCGTAATTATAATCAAATGGAGCGCAGCTGATTTTAAAGGAAAGGTCACAGCATTAAGTGAGAGAAAATGAATACTCGGACTGCGGTGTTCCTAAGCATTAATAACAATAAACCACAGCAGAAGCCAGAGGGTAATTCAGACACCGGCTGTAGCTTCCAGTGTCCTCATGTACACCTTGGCTCTGATAGCAATTGGCTCCTAATAGCAATATTTTATGTCGCTTCTGAACATTGATTTCGGAAGAGCATCAAAATGGTTTAATTATACCGCTGCCACATACATTGTCTGTAACCAATAGCAATCACAGACTGAAAAAAATGCAAGTCCTTCCAGTCAAGGCAACGATCAAAGAAGGTGTCTGCAGCAATCAAGTGATTCAGCTGTGTAAAACATTTCCTGGATCCATTAATTACCGTGGCAAGGATGCTGTTTAGTGTAATTCCACTGCATTAACTTGAAAGACCCCCGTCCAGCCTGACTGTTTGACCATATATCCTGCCCTGGATACCTAAGCCAGGTGCATAATTCCCCAATCAGCATAACAACCAAAAATATCAGCCTGTCGTCATTTATCGTAACAGGAAGTCATTTACCACACATAACTCCAACGGCTCCACTCTAAGACAGTTTTCCTCCGTGCAAATTACCATATGAGGGCTGCCACTGGAAAATGCCCCATTGAAACAGTATGACACTCACAGCGTAAACGTACAGCAGCAATCGAGAACGCCACAGACAAGGAAACGCAGCCACAGGGATCTCATTATCCCCAAATTATGTTTGGGCCGCCAAAGTGTTCCGCCATGTTGTGCAACAACCTGCCGTAGCTTTAAGATAGCGGAACGAATTAGGCTTAATTGACGCCATCATTCCAAATGATGTCTAATCTGATTTCTGAAGGATCCCATTTGTCCTCACTGGCTTGCAGAGGGCTAGCTGGCAGAACACCTTCTCTGAAAGGGGAGTGGAGCTTAGACAGCAGCTTCAGTGAATGGGGCCAACTTAGGATAGCGTACTCACTGAGATGGAGCCAGGGTAAGAGAGCGGCAGCTTTAGAACAGGGGGCAGTAGCAGAGAACGCGTCTTCAGCATGGAGGGAAGAAGGGCTTGGACAGCACCATAAGAAACCATGGCTGAACTAATAAAGCTGTCAAGGATTCGGCTGCTGCTGCTTCCCACGATGACCAACCAGCTTCCTGTCACCGTTCAGAACTTCCTGTCATGACTCCCAGCCGCTGCTTCCTGGGATACCCACCGGTTGGCCTCACTTCCTGCCCTGTTCCCTGTCTCTGTTAGTTAATGTTTCACACCTGTGTGGATTAGTTATCGTTGGCGCTCATGTTGTCTGTTATTTAAGCCCAGCCCTTTGCCGTCCTTGCTGCTCAGGCTCCAGTTGCCATGCTTTGAGTACGCACTCCTGTTCCAGGCCTGCTTTTGCTTGTCGAGGCTCCGGTAAAGAAAACTTTTTCTCTGAACCAACCTTTGTGTCCAGAGTCATCTCTGCATTTGGATTCACCCGGCTCCTGGTAAGAAAAGGCGCGTTCAGGAAGTCAAAGTCAGCACAGGATGTTAAAAGGATAAAAAACAAAAGGTCAAGGTAGGATGGCTCTTTCAGTGCAGAGGGTCAAGTAGGGACAGCTTTCATCAAAAGGAGGCAAGCTATGTAACATTCAGTAAGAGAGATAGAACCTGTGGTGTACTGGAGAGCAGCGACAAAGCGTCAAAGCTTCTTGTCAGTACAGCGGGGAGGGCTCAGACTTTGGCAACTTCAGCAAAGAGGAACCATACAATGGCACTTCCTTCAAACTGGGGGGGGGGGGGGGGGGGGGGGGGAGAGTTCAAGCTGCGCATGAAGTGTCCCACTGCAAGTCAAGACCATGGTGACAGTGGAAGTTGCAGCAGCAGAGGTAGCATAACTGAGCATTCCAAAAAGGGACAAAAATGGAGAAAAAAAGCACCAAGTGTTCCAAATTTAAAAAATCAAGGCAGGGATGTGGGGCAGTAGATGGACGTCAGCTAGAGCAGAAAATTCAGTACTGGAAAGCAATCTCAGTCCAGCTAAACGGGGTAAGCTAGGACAGCTCCCTCATTATAGTTACAGGTAGTCAAGCTAGGACAGTAACTTCAATAAGCCGGGGGGGTGGGGGGAGGGCTGAGATGGACAACAGCAATGCCTCTACATGAGCTACATGAATCACCGCATCCCCCCCCCCCCCCCCTTCCCACCTCAAAAGCCACTACGCTGTCCACTGTCATGCAACAGAAAGGTGCTTGGAAAGTCACTAAGTTTTGATTATTTTCAGAGTCAGGGAGACATGTTTGCTGCAAGCTGACAGGAAATCATTACTAAAAGCATAGATCGGTGGAAGCCTCTCCCCCTAAATGCCGACACCAGCTGCCGCCTGTATGAGTAATTGGCATGAGCCAGGGATGAACGCCACTTTGCCTCTTTGATCGAAACATAATAAATATTAAAAGAGCCGCAAATGCTACCGCCTGCTTAATTACTGCAAGCAGAAGGAGAAATTAAAGTGCTTTTTACAAAAATTAGATAATTGGAAAAGTTAAGCTGGGTTGAGGTTCCCCTCAAATGAAAGGGACAACTTTTATTATAACTTGTAATTTAACAAATTATTGGCTTGGTATTTGATTCGGCTGAAGGATCTACAGTCATCCACACAGAAATCGACGAAGGAAGCCTTATCTATGTTAACCCTTTGACTCCAATTTAGCTAATGCGCAAATACCTTTATTAAACAGGAATATACATCTTTGATTACATGCCTTTTTGCCAGAAATTGTAGAGGAGGAACAAGCTCAGAACAGCACTGACTCTTCACCAATATTAATCCTTCCCTGGAATCTCACTGGATATTTTACATTGCATCAGATTATCATCACTGAGCAGACACTCTTATCCAGAGTGACTTACATAGGTTACAGTTTTTATCCATTAATCCATTATGTTATCCATTAATACAGCTGGATTTTTACTGAGGCAACTGTGGGTTAATTAACTTTCCCAAGGGTAAAGCAGCAGTTACAAGCCCTGCTCCTCCCCACAATGCTACACTGATCCCACATTTAGCATCTCTGCAGCACTGCCTGCCAGTCCTACTGCGTGATGTCCTGCTTGTGTTATTCCTGTCTTCCTGTCTGTCAGTGTGGGTGTGTCATTTGTTTGGTTTTTTTTCGCGTGCATCGCCCCACCTCCTGTCCCGCCTATCTGCCCTGCTGCCACGCCCACCACCTGAAGCCCGTCCTGGGGATCTGTTCCCTGTTTTCTCATCAGCAGTCTGTGTATTTATACCCCTCTATCTGCTCTGTTTCTCTGCCAGACCCGCCTGGGTCCTTCCACCTGAAAGCCTAGCACTGCAATCCCGACGACAGGCCTACAATCGCTGGATGCTCACCTGCTCCGTTTGTCTTGGATAACTCCATCAGCCACTATAAAGAGGAGAAGGCCCAATGCAGCAGTTTCATTCTCCCCAAACTCCACCAACAAGGACACATCTGCCATTTTAATGTCACAAGACGTCAACAGACCCAGATGATCGCTGGCATACATGTTGTTACATAAAAAACCCCAAAAATTATATTCCACTAAATGAGCACAGCTCTAAATAAGGAAGTCTACATTCGTACCGCCTTTAACCAGGGTATGCATGCAACTCTCCACTCACAGGTCCCGCGAGAAATTACACCAATTGCCATTTTGAAATGAATTCAGTGACCTACAATAATGTGAAATTCATTTGCACTGTCTGCCAGACCAAGTACTGATTTTTTTCCCCCCTCTGTTTTTTCATAGATTTAATGCTAGCCATTTTCAGATAAAGACATCTGATGTGAAAATCATGAAGCTTACCCAACAGCACATAATACGCCAGCAACAATTTTAAAGCCCATGTGAACCACTACCTAATTACTGTGAATTCTAAAGTTTTGGGCCTTTTCCCTCACCCTCCTCATCAAACGGTTGCAGTGTTCAAAGAGTATGCCATCATTTGCAGTGGCCTGCAGTCAGTTAACTGCAAGCCACCTGGAAATTAGCCACGTTTAGTTCTTAAACAAGCATCCTCCAAACATCCTGGCACAACATCTGGTCACAGATTGATATGTAGGCTACAGATGGAATCAGTGGCACTGCTCATTTAATGCTGGAGCAGGCCGATGCCCAATTTACAGCTCAGACTTCTAAACTCAGTGCAAGCCGACACCAGCGCTGATAGCCTTTAACATCCGTACTCAGTACACTCTCTCCTTACAAAGCAGCAATTAATACTGAACTGTCAAACGCACTCAGCAGCTGCATTCCTACAAAACTTTACTTCAGTATCAAGGATGCGTAGCCAGTACCATGGGAATGGGTTCACCAGTTCATGTCACCGTTTCTCTGATGAAGGCAGTGTGTGGAAGCATTTCAGTCTCTGGCCCCATCTTTATCACTAAACATTGACAGCAGTTTTTTTTTTTTTTTTTAATGAGCATGTATTTTGCCGAATATTATTAAATTGAAGTGCAAACTACAAAAAGTACATAATGCAGTTTTTCAAATTGTCTCATATTTTAAGAGGCAGGGATTGTGGTTTAAGCAGCTAATAGAGCCAGTTTCTCAAAGAAACATAACAGTTAATGAGCAAAACAGCTCCTGAAATGAAGACCCATTACTGGCTCAGCACACAGGGAGAGGGGGAGTGTTCAGTCTAAATGCTCTAGAATTTTGTCCCGAGAATACTGCATTTCATCAAACCGAAACAGCAGTCAAAATCTTATACTAATTCTAAACAAATCTTCCATGACCTCCAAGCCTCCAATGATGCCAAAGAGTAAAACGTTAACACTTGCTGAGATCTGTTGCTCAAAGTTTATTGGACAAAGGGCCACACCCCCTGCCTGGTGACACACCAGGCCAGATTGTGTCGCACGAGCCGCCATAACAAAGCCTAAAGGAAGGCCTCTCCCGTCAGAGCAGTGCATTGCATTCCCTCAGTACTGGGAGTTGTACACAGTAAAAAGCGAAGCTCGCGTTTTAAAGGAGGCCACAGCAGCAAACGCAGACGAACAGTCACAGGAAACGGGAGCCGTCAGAAGGGTCACCGCTGCGGGTCTCAATCACACACCCCAGCGTTCGGCCACCCCGGGACGTCTCTCTGCCTTTACTTCTAATAAAAAGGCTGGCGATAAACAGCTGACCCCCAGCAGTGCAGACACACAGAGACTGTCTCAAGCCCTCGCTCCTGAAGCTCCTAGCACGCCCAGGCCTCGGTGTGCTTCCCAACCTCCACACCGCTCCCTAACTGCCTCAGAATGGAGAGGAGGAAGCATTAAGCAAGCCGTCTCCCTCTCTGTATGTGCCATCTTAAATTACAACGCTTTAACACTTAAATCGGAGCCACCAAGAGGAGCTGAGGACGTGCAGCAAGCATAGCTAGCTCCCATGGCATCTGCGTTCCCCATTATCGATTCTAACAGATACATATTGTCACACTCGTTAACGTCAACATTTCGTTGCCTCCCGAAATCAGGTTACGTGCTTCAATATTTAATTAGTATTTGTATCTCGTAATATTACCTCCCCTCACAGTGTACCCGACGCTTCGGGGACACGCTTCTAGTTCTGCAGCCGAGGAATGCATCTCAGCACAAAAACATGAAGCGCCATTTATTAAAGCTTGTTCCTGGTCTCCAGGGGGTCCTTCCAATGTGAAAGTAATGAATGGAGTTCAACGTAACAAAAAAGCACAGAGCCTGGTGGAAAAGGTAAAAAAAAAATAACACTGCTAAAAATGTCCCAAGCACAGCATGGGCAAAGCGAGGACTATGATGATCTCCAGACTTTTAATGCATTATGGGATTTCACTGCAGCTTGGATGCCAGGTACGGCGCTGCAGTGCATTTATAAGCAACGTCAAAGGAAATCATTACGGGCCACCCTGGGTCATTATGTGGACATATGACGCACATTCACAAAACAGCCCTGTAGAGGCCTGGCAAGCTTATGGTGCATCCAGCCAAACACTTTCCCCGAGTTTCCCTCTTAATACTTACAGTATTACACTGCTCCAGGGAACTATAAAAACAAATACACAGATATTATTTCTTTATTGCTGTAAATAATTACACCACACAGGAGATTTTGCTTTCCAACAAAACACCCCACAAAAACATTAATAACACTGTGACTACAAACCTATGATACCATTAAAATATGAGACCTGTTTGGTCATAAATCTGATAATGCAGATCAAATTGTTCATAGGCTTCGTTGCCAAACGCACGTTGCCAGACAAATCACAAGCAGTGTCTCTTTAGGTTCCATTCTCAGCACAATGCTTTGATAATGTGAGAGTAACCTCTTCTGATTAACAAGTTTTGACTCTCTCCCCCAGCTATCCAAAAACCTGTAGGACAACAGGCTCCTAAGTGGCTCAGACAGTAGAGGCGCTTGCTGATTGGCTCTACAGTCCTGTGGCCCCAATCAATGTCATCTGCTTCATGCTGCCAGGGCGGGCCAGGGAGCCACCAGCACCCTGCTTCGATTGCCCTTATTACCCATCGGGCTCCTGTGAGCTGCCTGGATGACATCAGTGGAGTGGTATCAGCTTCACTGTAGTGCACTGCAGGGACCTGTAATGTGAAAACTGGTCATGCTGGTGTGTGTGTGTGTGTGTGTGTGTGTGTGTGTGTGTGTGTGTATCAGGGGATTACACTTGCATACCATGCAGGTGCAGAGGTGGTCTAAATATGACTTTAAATGCTCGAAGTAAACAGAAAAATGTAAACAAATCCTGTTTATAGCACCTAAGTAACACCAAAGTTGCACGTATTGGTACAGACTTCTAGCGTGTATCATTTGTTTGTTTGACATTTTTGCCTTGAGAGGTTATACAGAAGCGTAAGTATTGAGTAACAAGGCAAAATAAACTGCCTGTCTTCACAAACTGTGAACAACTGATCCATAAACCGGCAGCAGCAGGAGTGGACCCAGACGGGCTTGTAGAGAGGGTGTAAAATAAGTCTGGACAGCCAGTTAAACTGCCGGACTCCCTGCCGTGTGACGACGGACAGGAGGCGGCAGAGCGTTGATACTAACGAGCCGGAGGAAGCAGAGTAACGAGGGTGTGGTGCTGCTCACTGCTGCACAAACAAGCTGATTTATCCCACTCAGAACGAGGACGTGTTCGGGTCAGCCTGTGGGCAGCAGGCCAAAGCCCGGACATCCTGAGTGTCTCACTCTGATGGAGACAAACAGGTAGTTTATACTGGAACCATCCCACTCAGGGCGTCAGCTTTTTGGCTGTTCTTCAACCCCTCCCCAGTGCCACTGCTGCCCCCAAATACACCCCCTGCACCCTGACTCAGTGTGAAACAGCCAATCAAATGCACGAACACAAGCAAACTTCCTCGTGTGGATTTGAGGTGGCAGTAGCTGAATCTCATGTCTCTCGCTATGTGTCTGGATTTTGAAATTTGAGATTTGCTGTAATTTTCCGTAGCATACCAACGTGCTGTCGCATTTTTGGCCGTGCGCAGAATTCAGCAGCCACATTTGAAGGAGAGAACGTTTGTTAGGTTCACAGCTGACATGCTGACGGAGCAGGGTCCCTGTCTCTCGGAAGAGGGAGAGCCTCAAATGCACCCCTGGATGTTTGGGAGAGGAGGTTCAGGCAAGTACAGAAAGCTGAAAATGCCTATTAATAATGGATTAGTGGGTAGAGTGGCCAGCTGCAAGGGTTTATACAGGAAGAAACATTTACAGGTACATCAGAGCAGCGTTTCAGCATTTTTGAGCCCATCCTTAGCAGGATCTACTTTTGTTGATTAGGAAAACAGAACAGAAAATTGGATAGCTCTGCTGTCCACAGCACATGCTCATATAAAATGCATAACATGTGGAATGAGTCCCGACTCCTCACTATCTTATGCACATTGGATATATATGAAACCAACATGCAACAGATTTACATAATGGCAAAATACAAAAAGGATTAAAAGGATATAAAGGAGCAACCAGTACCAATGGGTCTCATTTCCATCACCTGCTGCTCCATTATACATTGCGTATTTGAAATATATCCATCCATAAGATGGATCCATAAGCTTTATGCTGGATTGCTTTCATCTTTCACCTTCAAGCAAGGAAAAGACAGGGTAGTTGAATAATGCTAGGTGTTTTTTTCCCCCCTCCGACAAATGAGTTTCCTTTTCTGACAAGATTGAAAAATATGAGGATGGCTGGGTGAAATTATGACTTTATATTGCTGTTACGAATGTAAATGTTTTCCTGAATGTAAAGTATAGCTTACACCAGAGTCATTTAATATATGAAAATACCTGACACGGGTAAAGCGCTCTTGAGCACACTGGAATTGAGTTAACTCAACACACCATGTACTGTTTGCGCTTTAGTGACTAAAGGCAAGTCCCGGCTATCATCAAATGTATCTTGGGGAAAAATACAATGTATAGATATCTATGGGTGAGGCAGGTCATTTAAAAATGTGACAGCAGCAAGTGAAAATGTGTGGCTATATTGTGCAGCTTTTGTGATATTACACTCATTGATTAAATGAGGGTTCTGTATCGACCGTGCATGTGTGACTTTTGTATGGAAGGTGAGGTAAGCAACCAGGAACGCTGGCGGATTATTGAGTTGTTTATGAGCAAAAACGAAAGGTCAGCGGTCACGTTACTGTGCATGACACAGCACAAACAGCGCGATATTCTACTGGAATTATTCCATCATGGGACATTCAACAGCTGTTTAATCTCAGTGTTTCCACTTCACAAGCAATGGTTTACTGCTCTGTTATTAACGGTGTGCTTTTCACCTGGAAAATATGCATCAGCTATGTTGTTAGTGCGTTTTCTTTGCAATAGGGACTCATACAAAGGCATATGCACAAGATTTCATTCATTATTTTCACAACTGGAAACAGAGCCATTGTTGTGTATTCTTATGACGAAACTCCTCAGTTGCCGTCTGGTATCTCAGATAGCGAAAAGCAAACGAATATAAGGGCGAATGATATATCAGGTTATCTTCTGACAGTAAAGATTCCACCCTTTTTAGTATTAAAAGCTTTTCGGGAGGGATCTTCAGCAGTGAAAACGGCTCAATAAAAATGGAGAGTGCATAACGTTGCCAGGCAAAAGGAGAGACAGTTGGCTGTCATTGTAACGACGACAGGAGGGAGGTCAAGGTTTATAATGTTACCTGTCAGACAGCCAGTGCACAGGAGACACAGCTAGAATTAAATTAGCTGGAAATGACATACAGAGGAAGAGAGATTAAAGTCACTGAGCGATGGCCTGTTTTTAATCTCCCGCTTCAGAAAATGTGATTCGCGTTAGACAGTATTACCTAGTGTAGAACATTTAGTACTTCTGATATTCAAGGCAGTTAGTATTGTATGAAAGTTGTTACAGGAAGGTATACCCTTTTCTGTGTTCGTTTTGATCAGTTGCGTCTTACTGATAATTATATGCATAGTTTTATTTGGATCTCACAAGGTCATTTAAATATACTCATTGATGGTGAATATAGGTAGTCTTGAATTCTGAAATTAGCATCTGTGAGGAGATTACAATCTCAGCCTGGTGGAAAACCAGTTAATTCAGATGATGTCATTCAAATGCATTACCAACACTATCTCATGGGAGATGCACATTTTACTTAGACAGGTGATACATTTAATTTGCCTTCCACATGGTGAATTTTCTCAGACTAATTCAATCTCACTTCTGCACAACATTACATTACACTATGAGAGCCGTGTGGAAATGAGACGGAAATGAAGTATCTGAACCAGCATGATGCTGCGCAGTTGAGATCCCCAAGTCTCCCCGCAAAGGCACAGGTAGATCCCACAGCCAGGGGCGTCCCTCCCCACCAGCACAATAAAGTGGGATTGATGATTTGACCCGATGACCTTTAGCCCCTCCCGTGTGGAGGAGCAGCAGCATTCACTCGGCTGGCCCCGCCCTCTGACGCACTGTGGCGTTCCGGGGGCGTTTGGGAGTTTCTGCTCTTTCAGCGTCGTATCTCCTCCTGCCACTGATCGAGCTGAGGCGGCCTCTGTCTGTGGCCAGGTGGCACGGTGCCCTTCTCGCCCGCAGCTCTCTGCCCCAAATCCAGAGCCCCCACGGGACGCTTTCTGCTGCCTCAGGGGCAAAACATGCAGCTCCTGCTCCAGCTCCATCATCAGCTCTCATAAACCGCTGTTCCGCCTCAACGGCATTACACACTTAAGAGATTTAAGGTGGTCCCTGCAGCAAACACCGATAAATGCAGTTTGCCCAGCACGCAGCGCAGGCAGAAACCAATCCGAGACCTTTACTTTTGCTGGGATGCTGTCCAAGACAGTACATAAAGTGTGCTGTTCAGACACTCGATTTACCCCGTCTGAAAAGTAGAAGCAATTCTGACTGTAATCAGCTTCGACCTGGGCCACTGAAAAGTGTCATGCTGCGCGTTTCCATACTACATACGGAGAGATAGTACTCCAAGGTGCCTGACCCTTAAACTGCAAACGGCAACAGTTTCACCATAATCCCAATGGTGCCTGCAAACCAGAATGAATCATCTTCTGAGTACAGCAGTGTTGCTCTTAGTTCTGGTAATAAACCACATAACCATGGAGGGGAAGGATAATCTCTAAGGACTTTGATGATAGTTTACGCTCTACAGTGACGCACCATGGCAGTGGATACACTTTTAGTAAAGACCCTGAACTGTAGCCTGTACTGTGGCTTCATATTGTCTCTCTCTCTCTCTTTGTGCCTTTTTGACAGACGCATCTGAGCAACTCACAGGTGCACAGGTGGGTTCCAGGGCACCGAAAATGGAAAGACAAGGAGACCCTCAGCCAACACCCCCCCCCAACAGAGGAACAAAGCCAATCTGTTCCCATGCTGTGAACTCTCCGTTACTCCCGGCAGATGAAAGTGCTTGGCTCAACCCTGGGCCAGAGGGGTCAGCCCGGGCTCAGACAAGCACCTCAAGTGACTGATCCTCTAAGGCAGGATGCCGTGTGGTTAAGACCATTCTGATTGGTACATTAGCCCCCTCCTCTGTTTTCCGTTTTGAATTATTGTTACCAATACCATATCAGGACTGTCTGCAATGAGAAAGGCACTTCAGCAAAATGTTTTAAGATACTGAGTGTGTCTGTTGAATGGCTATAAGACATTCCCTATGCAGTATTCACTATAATGAGCTCATCATTTGTTCCCATATCCAATCAGCTCAAGTGTTTTCTGTGTCTTTTTAAATATGCAAATCACATAATTACTGAAAATGAAAATAAAAACACTCCAATCCAATCCATTTATTGAAGCTTCTGTGCAAGTTTAATTTCAGCAAGGCATGTTAGGATTAAAATAAGAATTCATTATGAGAATAAAGGCAACACATTTTCAAGCTCTGTATTATGTTTATTATGTACAAGATCCGTATTATGACAATATTTAAACCATGTAATCATAGCCTGATATTATAATTGTTACTCTGAACAAAAAGATGTAATTTTAAATCAACTTCATCTATTCAAATTGCATAGTTTTTAGTATAATCACCATCATGCTAAATAAGTAATTTGCAACGCGTTCTGCGGCAGGGAGGACGACAGATTTCTCAGGGCTTTCTGCACAGTGCAGACGACCTCCAAACAGACAAGTTTGAGTTTACACCATTACAGCAGCCGGACCGCCCCTCCCTGGCTGACGTGCATAAAGCCTGGTGATAAATCCAGGAGAAAGTGCGCTCCTCCAGGCTCTGCTTATTTATAGAAGCAGCTCTCCTGCCCTGCCCCTGTCTTGTGACGGAGGAGCCGGGACAGCAGCCACGGGGCCCCCCGATTTCACAACCCCCAGCCCTGCCGCCTCTGCAAACACTCAGCGGTGCATCGGGGCCGGCCTCCGCCGCTTTCTCCCCCGCGATGTATCCGTCTTAATTCTGACCAGTTTCCCAGCTCCCGCAGGGGGCTGCTGGCTGCTGCCGCGTGGTGATCAGAGCCCTTCCCCCTGCCCCCTCTGGCAAGCGCAAGCGAAATCCAATAAGCCCCGCTCCTGGGGGAGGGGCCGGGGGCACGGCTGGCACACGCCGGGTCACCCCTCTGCAAACGCGCCGTGGTGCGCTGACCACCAGCAATAACAATAATCGCATAATCCAGCGCCTTGTATCTCTCCTTCCTGCAGCGAACGGAGCTAAACAGCCAGTCCTGGGTGCCCATCTGGCCAGCGGCTGGAAATGCCAGAAATAAAGTTTGACTCGGGAAGGGAGGAGAGGTCAGACGCGTCCCTGATAAAAATGGCACGCGGCGATGCAAGCCCACACAGACACGGCAATATCTGAAAAACCTTCAACACAGCGAAGGCACAGTTGCATCCTGAAGACTACCTCTTTTCTACAAAGCTATACAATGTGCTCTACAGAAAAAAGAAAGCAGAAAGGGTAAGAGCTAGAGAAGAATTTTAGAGTGGGTCTACATTAACCACTGGCATCCAGCAATAGGGACAGCACCATTCATTACATGATAACTATTGTCCTGATGTAAATAGCCACGACCTGAAGACTGCTAATTGCGTAGCACCTTTATACAGTGTGTGCTGACAGATAAATTAAATGATTATCACTGCTACAGCACGGTGACTGAGGTTTCTTCTCCTGGTAAAACAGGGTCAGAAATAGCATTGTGACTCTCGTAGTGACTACGGTTACCTGGAATTCTGTGATGTGGTTGTATTCTATAACCCCATTGTTTTTCTGTGTTCCGCTCGTGTTTGCCTTTATGATGCGAGCGAATTCTACTCCTGATAATTACTATTCAATTCCTCTGTTGAATGAGAGCGCACAGCCAGCTCCATAAGTGTTCTGTGTGCTATTGCTGCTCTCCATAATTGCTCGAGATGATACGTCTACACCCATGTAAAGCTGAACATAAGGCTTCTTTAGATCTTGTGACCGGGCTTACATGGGACAAGAAAGAACTGTCCAAGTGTTTTTCAGGCAAACGCAAGAGTCAAAGTAATCATGGCAGCTAGTAAGATCTAACAGATCCAGTCTAATTCATATTCAAAGTTATATTTCATGCAGCCATGATTCACAATTCTGTGGTAGATCGCAGGGCAAATATCAGGTAGACCACTCACTTTAGGCGAACAAATGGAACAAATCAAAGAGCATTCTATCAAACGTTGCATTTGCTAATGCATGACTTCAAGGTACAGGCCAAATCAACCAAAGAGAACCTGTTAAAGAGCCCTTTGATGGCATTTTCAAACAAACAGACTTACCCTTCATCAAATGAACGCGTGTTACACTGCAATTACAGCAAGGCAGCGAGGAATTAATTACAGAAAGCCACTCCTGTGTTTGGGGGTAATCTGACTCAGATCGTCCGCTTGACTGCTCCCCTGAGTAAGCATGATCAATAGAATGCCACTGGCTTTATATCCATCATCAAATAAATATGCAGATAAAAATCAATAGCATGTGAACAGGAAATCATTGGCTCCCCAATTATGGAGCGAGCAAAAGCTAAGCACATAGTTGTCTGCTCAAAAGGTTACAGGTTGACTATATTAAAGGTAGTGACAATTACCGTATGTTTTGTGAGCTTATGAGGGCATCTTATTGATTGTGAATACTACATTTTAACATCAAATTGCACTGATGATTTCAGATCAGACAAAAGAATACTCTTTGTTATCAAAGAACTGAAAAATGTTTTAAGTTCTCATCACTGACCATTTACCCATCCTAATCTGTGGGTGTTTATATTACATTGGCTACACTGCATGTTGTTAAGTTTGCCTTTTTTAAGCTCAAACTACAAACTGCATCAGTGGCACCAAGTACAGCAGCTCAGTCTCTCACAGCTGGATCTAAACAGGGAGACAATTGTCAGTAATATTTACAGCACATGCAGAAAACTGCACACAAATATCAAATAGACCTAATTCTTCAGTATGATTTATTTTAAGACACCCACTATCTATCATAAAGTTATCTATCAAGGGTTTTCACTAAAATAACGCCCACATCTTCCTCAAGTAGGTAATGACTTCATTTTCTCAAGCGAAAAAGCCAACCTGCGGCAGTAATTATTCCTCAATTTCCAGAACAATGGAATTAGAGAGAAAACCTGTCGTCTTGAAGATAATGCTAATACTGAGAGTCAAGTCTGTATCAACAATTCATTATAAATTACCTGGGGTTCACATTCGTTCACATTTGCATTAAAAAAAAAAAATCAGTAAATGCAAGGCTTTCTGTGGACATAAATCACAGTTTTACATAAACACCCATTGCAAAAAAAAGTCCCTGAAAAAAATGCAGCCAAAGAGGTGGGTAAATTAATGCTGCACTTGATTCCATTTCAATTCAACGTTGTTACCTTGGCAACAACAAGAAAAATGACTGTCCAGGCTTCCTCCGCAGGTGTTCCATTCCCGGGAGACTGGTGGAGGTGCGGTGACAGGCCAGGGAGAATCTGCATGCGAACATCAGTCACGCTTGCTTCCAGCCCCCCCCCCCCCAACCGTCCCCCCATCCCCACTACAAGCTCTAATCAGTACCTACACAATAGCATCGGCCGACTCGGGAGCGGGTTTGAACGGCCTGACCTTTAACTCCAAGGCGGGAAGGGAAAGGAAAAGCAAATTCATTGAAAACAACTGACACGTTTGCCGTATCACTGGGGTATATCCTTATCTGTTTCTTAAAATACCATGAAGCGTTTATGAAACCAAGCAGTGCTCCTGTCCTGAGGAAAATGCATGCAGCGGAATAAATATTAAAATGAAACACAGTACAACTTTGAGGTCCGCTTTAAATTTGCATGTAGAACAAATTAAAAAAAGAGATGTACTCGCGTATGTATATGATGACTCTTGATTACATAAATCTGACACGTCACACCATTACAAAAGGGGACCAAATTAGCACGTTTCTGGCCGATTTCTCCTCACGCGTACACACGCGGTTTGTTCCCCTGCCAGACGAGCAATGGTGCACCCGAGCACATCAGAGCTCTGGCCCATTCATCGGGACTACAGGAACATTCTGCCACATCTGAACTGGACGTCACACAATGTTTATTTTCAGATAGATATTGCAAAGGCGAAAAAAGAGGGACATTCATTTGACACAATGTGGCGTGACAGGTCTCTGCTCCACCTGCAGGTGCTTTTCAAAGGGCCGTTTAAGAGAGGGGGGGGGAACTCTTCATTTTGGCTGTTAGTGTGCTGTCTTTTCTGGAAGACTGCATGAGGGAGGGGTCTGCTGCTGGATTGTGGCCATCAACACTCTCGCACACAGCAGCGTCAAAAACGCGAGGTGTTGCTGCTTACCTTCCTGTAAATTCATCACCTCTTAAGCTACTCAGCGATGCTAGATGCATGCGAAATAAAAATAATAAATTTATGGTATCAGGTGCCAGTTTGATTCAATTTACACCGTTCAATAGCATGACTGAGTGCAGTATGTTAAGATTACACCTCCTATGGTAGGAAAGACATCGTGGTCAAAATACTTTAGTGTGTACCTGCTTCCTCTGAAATAAGACCAGAAAGCCGAAACACCTGCACAGTACACACAGAGATATGACACATCTGCGCAGCCCGTGACAGCGCACGCCAGGGATTCCGGAAGATTCCGAACGCTGCGCCCTGCCCCCGCGCACGGTAACAGGCGGAGGGACTCCGCCGTCCCTCCCTCATTTATCACCCTTAAAGCAGTGGTGTTCTGCGGGTCGGACCCGGGACCTCAGCGCCACGGTCAGAGCGGGAGCTTGACACGGGGGGTGTGGCCCCATGGCAGGGGACGGGGGGGGGCGTATTTCACCCCCGTAATGAAGCATCCCGCCGCCGCCGCCGGCTCGAGGCGGTGCAGGGGAAATAATAAGGTCGGAATAATTGTCCCCATCAGTGTTCATTCATTGTTCTACATTCCTCCCGCTCTCTGGAGAGCGCCGCGCATGCGAGCCGGCCATCTCTCAAAGGGCCGCGGCTGTGGAAAGCAGCCATTACGCCAAATGGCTTTCTGATAGGAGGAGCAGGACGAGGCCAGTCACTGCTAAAGAATTCCCACATCTCACATTCAAATGAAACGCCCGCAGAGCAACGCCTCAGCAAAAATAAAACGTCACGCACCGCTATGTTCTGGACAGCTGGAACTAAATATAGCAGTCAGTTAAACCTCTCTCCTTACTGCGTGAAAATGTGTTTGGAAATTAAGGATCTGCCAGTGATACTGCAAATAACTTTTCCATTATTAAACTGGAATTTAATTTTTAAGATATTTACATGAGAGCTGGTAATGTGATGTGAGTTTCATTCCCCTCTGACAGTAAGTCTTGATGCCTGTAGAACAGGTTTTAAATTAGAAAAGGAGCTGAATAATTTATCAAATGTCTTCAGACCTCATTAAAGTTGTGCAACCTACACCACACTAGACAATACCCAGGCCCTCTCCATTAATCTGGGAGATAAAATGGAGCAAAACACAGGGCTGTCATGGCGACATACAGTCCCCCAAATCCTTAAAGCCCCTGCTGTCCGTTCTGAAGCCAGCTGTGCGAGTGTGTCGTTGGCAATGGCACAGAGACCCGGTGCGATTTCACCTTTGCATTTTTAATATTCTTCCTTCTCGTGATGTACACAGGGGCGTCACATATGCGCCCTTCGCTGCTCCCACTGAGACGCACGGTGTCTCCCGCACAGAAACGCATCTCGCTCTCCTCCCAGCGCACCACGTGCCTTGTGGCGGATGTATGATTGCGGCTTTCGGCCGGTTAAATCCGCTGGAGGCGCCGGGGGCTCTGCAAGCCGCAGTCAGCAGGTTGCAGGCTGAGTCCTGGCATATTTGGTTCAGGAGAAATGATGCCGTTTGTAAATTCTACCTCCGCGTGACCCCGGCCTGATCATCTGCTGAGCTGAGATTCAGTCAGGTTGAAGCAGATGAAACACTCTCTGCTGTCTGTGTGTGTGTGTGTGTGTGTGTGTGTGTGTGTGTGTGTGTGTGTGTGTGTGTGTGTGTGTGTGTGTGTGTGTGTGTGTGTGTGTGTGTGTGTGTGTGAGGGGAGGGGTGCAGCTCAGTGGGGTTCCGCTGCAGCATCAGCAGCATGGCACAGGTTTCAGCGGGGGGGGGGGATGGGTGGGTAGAGACACAGCCCCGCCACCTTGATGCCATGTTACAAGAGCTGGTCATTTTTCAGCACGATTTCTAACACCACAAAGCTGCCACTATTTCAGAAACAAGTCAAGAGATCCAATCCATCACCAAAACATTAAAAGAAAAATACTATAAAACCAGAGCCTGGGGCTCTACAGGTTACTGGCACTTTAATTCACCAAAACCTGAAACCCATCAGTATCCCACAAACCAATATCTCACCTAGATATACAGGTCCATGGGATACCCTTGCACAGTTACTCTAATAATTACATGCACAGCGTCCACAACTGAGCAGCTAATGGACTAACACACGAGAGGCGGACCAACAACAGATGCCACACACATGACCACAGCATGCTCCCAGCCCATTGGCCGGTACCCTAATAACTCGCGAGGAGCTCTCTCCCCCTCGGTGTGAAAACCGAGGAGCTAGAGGCGAAGGCCCCTGGTGCACCACCCAGCACCTTTACATTTGGAATTGAAATTCAGGATCCTAATCTCTCCTCGTCTGAAAACTTTTCTCTTCCCATCAAAAGAGGTTTTTGTTCTTTTCCCACTGAAGTGGTACCTGAGATTTAGCGCAGTGTGGATCCTACCAGGCAGCAGAGGTCCCCTGAGTGCATCTTTTGTAAGATGCAGACTGAATAAAAGTTTCTTCAAACAGCTGAGAACTCAAGAAACGATCTATCATATGAAACAGCTAAGGTCAGGGATAGCTGGTGAGTACAGCGGGATGCTCCAGGTTAGTACCTGTATTCCAGTCCACTGGGTTTCAACCCCTTTTCCTGTGAAGTCTTAGCAGTTCTCTAAACTCTCTCCTGAAGGAGGGAATATAATACAGGATGCGTACTTCATCTCAAGTCCCACTCAATTTCATCAAATGTATTAAAAAAATACATTTTTCACTGGTATGTATTATTAATTCATGCATAATTAATTATTCAGAAGCCATCTAAAATTGAGCAAAAGCTTGGGATTTTGAATGTGGAGCAACGACAGAATAGTACGATGCCCAGGTAATGGAGGACAACACAAGGCCAGATAAAGTTTTACTCCTCACATTTAAATTCACTGCAGTTTCCCCTTCATGCTGAGTTACAAATTTCCAGTTAATCTTGTTCATTTCTTCCACAACATTATGAGATCAAAAGTCCCTGAATTCAATGAAAAATGCTGTGTCAAATTAAAAAAAATCATGTAATGTTTGCTTGAAAGTGTTATTCAGAGTTAGGGACAGCATGCACCAGGGTTAGATGAATGCAGGTGTATATGTTTAGCTTCAGCTACAGATGTCCTACAGGTGAAGTAATGTAGAATGACCACGAAGGCGAGCACCCCAGATGGAGAGTTACAGTTCACCGACCTAGTCCAGCCAAGGAATGACCACCTCCTTTAAGCACACAGGTACAAAAGGAGTGACCGATTCCTTTAAGCACACAGGTACAAAAGGAGTGACCGATTCCTTTAAGTACACAGGTACAAAAGGGGTGAACAATTCCTTTAAGCACACAGGTACAAAAGGGGTGAACAATTCCTTTAAGTACACAGGTACAAAAGGAGTGACCGATTCCTTTAAGTACACAGGTATAAAAGGAGTGACCGATTCCTTTAAGTACACAGGTACAAAAGGGGTGAACAATTCCTTTAAGCACACAGGTACAAAAGGGGTGAACAATTCCTTTAAGTACACAGGTATAAAAGGAGTGACCGATTCCTTTAAGCGCACAGGTACAAATGGAGTGATCCTCTCTTTCTGATGCTCTATGTCAGATGACTGGTCCGCAGGTGGTACAAGTGATTGCACCCGGGCAGGAGTGGGGAAATGGCTGCAGCCCGGCCTGAGGGCGTCTCTCTCAGTGTCTCAGCGCGCAGTGGCAGATTGCCTCGGTAAAGAGGCTAAACGCTTATTGCAGCTCGCAGGTTTGTAGCTGTCGTGGGTGATTGCTGGCACCGGTGCACTTCACCTGCAGCACTTACTCGCCGGGGGGGGGGGGGGGGGGTCCTCCGGGGCTCAGGCGCAGTCATTAATACGGCAGCCAATGAGCAGCAGCGAGCCGCCCGCAACAGGAAGGGGAATTTTTCCTCCCACTGTACACCGCAAGGGAGAGCGCAAATCACTCTGCCTAAAATAAGGCCCACGCTCGGGGCGCCCGGCGGTGCATGAATCTCTGTAATGACTCGGCCGAGCCGGCCGATAGGGCGCGGCTGCCAGGGGGGTGGGGGGGGGGGGGCGCAGAAGCGTCTCAGTCACCGCAGGTTTATAAATATCCAGAATGAGTGCGGAGGTGATCCGCCCCCCTGCTCCGTCACTGGCGGGGGTTACCGTGGTAGCAGACGGAGAGCGCTCGGGCTCTCACGCCACACCGTGCAGCTGGCCTCGCTGTTACCGTGGTTTTGGGACACCAAAAGCCTCCCAGCCATATTTGTGTACGGAAAATATGTCAGCAGGTCCAAATGGAGAGATCAATCTTGATCTCTGTCCCACAGCGGCATGACAGCGGGCGTGACTCCCTCTCGTAAAAGCTTACAGCTGTAAGGATGAAAGGAGCCCTGCGCTCATTTACCATGGGAATATCAGACACTCGAACCTAAAACTCAGGGCACTGCAGACAATTTTTTGTATTCATATAGAAGAGGTACAGCCTTCTGCCTCAGAAATGAATCTCATCACAATTTAAAAAAGGAAGATGCAACTCATGCAATCCAGGCTGGCCATTAGGACCCTTGCGAGGATTCTGCGGTTTGCATTATCACGGGCAATTTTCCACCGCTCCTCTCTGCTTTCATGCAGCAGCGCTCTCGCATCAGAATGTGACGTTGCCTTGGTTACCAGACGTCTGGTCCCGTGCGGGTGGGCAGTCGGAGGCTGCATCAGTAACAGGTGTGAGATGGGGAGGGGAAGAGCGAGGAGGGCCTCTCTGGAGTCAGGCTGCCGGGGGCGGTCTGTGCTCTCCCCTCTCTCCTACCGGATACTGGCCTCTAATCCCCGAAAGCACCACACTTTATTAAGGGATTACAGTGTTGACAGTGCTCCGATGCATCTTAATTCAGCCTCACGGTGTTATGCCCATAGGTCCAACTGGTGAAGTGATACCAACCCAGAAACAAATTAGCATGTCTATGCTAAAGCTATAATTTTTCAGAGTGTGGCTGTGAATTTGTTAAGCTGCATGCTGGGAAGGATCACTTTAACGTTTTATTACTCTTATTAAATGCACAGCTGTCAACTGTTGCCTCAGGTTGGATGAAATTTGAAAAATGAAAAAATTAACTTTGACTTGGCCGCTGCCAGCAGATGTCAAATCATTTCAGAAGTGCAATGTCAGGAGTTCATGGAGAAAGTAATAACATTAATGTTGCTAATACCTGACTTTATCACACTGCAAAATTAAAAAAAAAAAAAAAAAAAAAAGAACAGCGGTAACTTCCCATTAACACAGACGGCTTTCCTCATCCATTGTGGCATTGAAACCACATGATTAAATAATACATTAAGTTCATCTGGAAAGATATACACTGAAGCACAGATTTCAAAGTACTTTAATACTTAATTTCTTCTTCCTCAATATGTCAAATCTATTACGAGGCTGTTAAATCTGCCCAGTGCAATGCTGGGAAATGGCGGGAAATACTCAGTTTTCACAGTAAATGCTGCAATGGATTAAATGCTGAAAATAATCAACTACACAAGACAATAATAAGAGGGATATCACTGCCCTGACAGCACTGACCTTCTTCGTTCCTGTGCATTTATAGAGCACATACATATATATATTATATGTGGTTTTAAAAGGAAATGACATGCTCATATACAAAAACAGTATACTATTTTAACTAGTAACTAGTAAACAACTTTCAGCTGACTCCACTTTAAAATATGCCTTACAATATAGGTTTCCAGATATTGCATTTCTGCCTAATGCAATACTTAAAGTATTAGGGCTTTCTGTGGCCCAGTGTTACGATGGGAAGTATTGTCTTGAATTGATTGTTCTTGCAGATAGCAGGGATCAACCTATGGAGGTTGGCCCATCAGGAAAATTATGTTTAGAATTTTGAACGTCAAGACTATGATATCTGATGGTGTTTCCGTGGGTAAAGTGACCGCAAACTTTATTTATGCATTAAGCAAGAGAGCCATGAGTGAAAACTGATTACAGTTAAAGGCTCTGACTGAAGGGCACACAAAGTCTTCAGTAACTGAATTCATTCAGTGGTTTACCTTTCCATCTTGCATGGGAGGCGTTTTACCCTGGCAATGCCTTTTTTAATAGGACCTAACACCTGCAGCGCCTTTGAGCAGGCACATTAGAGAGCAACCCTTTACGAGGACTTGCCTGTCATTATGTGATAACCGATGACTGAAAATAATTTTTAGAATCATAGAATCTGTACAAAAGTAATACTGGCTTAAATTAGTTACACAAAGTTAGGTTTGGAGCTCCCCCACGGGGGAATGTTTTTGGCCACCCGTTCTGCAGTTTCGCGGTTAGCTTTGTTTCCAGGTTTCTTGCAATGTTAGCCAGCTTTTCCAGCCCCTCCATATCTCATGCTGACAAGTACAACCACTAAAGAAGTGAAATAACTCTTGCATCATTTTTCTTAGTTGACGCTATACCTTAAGAGTTGAGCAATGGAATTTCAGGCCAATCAACTTTCTGAGAGGAACAGCGACTTCAAGGGAACCCATCTAAACTCAAGAAATTTAGCCGGGGCTGAAACGTTCATTCATCACATCTGATAAGTGAAACGGAGCAGGGACCAAGTCACGAAATGCACGGTTGCCAAAACAGGACTGCAGGCTGGAGGCGCAGCCACCTCTTACAGCAGCTGGCCCACGCACCCCTGTACATTTTAGCAAGTGTGCTTCTTTAATTTTACCCCACATTCAGCTCACTGACTCATGCCTCTAAATGTTAAGGGCTTTAATCGGGAGTGGGGTTCAATGAAAAAAGGCTAACTTCCCACTGGGGGGTTTAACTAATTTGGCCGTGAGATAGACAGACTGAAAATCGGCTCCAGAGCTCCGTTCGTAGATTGGTAAAGCGGTCTTCCAGATCTAAAGAACCCTTATCTCCAAATGGTCCCCCCAATAATGCTCATTTGTTTTCTAGATGGTGGGTGGGATAGGGGTTTGCCCAAACTAAGGTGAAGTGGGATGTGATAAGCACAGGATTTGATGATCGCCATTTTCTTCTGTTCACCAGTAATTTCAGAACAGGTCCCTCCCCCACAATCTCCTGAATAAATTATATAGCAAAAAAAGATTATTAAAATTTCACTAACACCCATGTTAAAATTTGAATTTACATGTGGCTTGAACACCTTTTGTGTGAGTCTAGCAATTAGAGCTCAATTGAATTCTTTTGAAGAACAAACAAAATTCACTTTAAAGGCTCCAGTGTGAAGTGTTGAAAGGAGGCCACAGTAACACTCATCAATTAATATTTATAATGCTTCATTAGTGGCCTCTCTGAACTGACCGTAGGGGTGACCTCCTCCTCCTATGAATCCTATTACATTGGGTCAGCTGTAGTGGACCATAAACCCACCTGCCTAATTAAGAC
Source organism: Megalops cyprinoides (assembly GCF_013368585.1). Classification (NCBI taxonomy): domain Eukaryota; kingdom Metazoa; phylum Chordata; class Actinopteri; order Elopiformes; family Megalopidae; genus Megalops; species Megalops cyprinoides. The sequence continues at coordinate 3,459,937 of NC_050607.1, read as the reverse complement.
CTTGGGCAGTGGATAATGTGACCTCAGCCAATATTCTCTCAGCTAAACATTAACTTTAAGGTCATGCTGACCACCATCAGAAGTTAACACCTCAGAGAGGCAACATTTGCTTTAAGGGCGTATTGACCAGGATCACAGGTTATGACCTTGGAAATGAAAATTGACTTTGTTGGAAGAGCCTCACATGTTAACACCTGAGAAATGAAAATGTTGATTTTAAGGTCATTCTGAGCACCATAAAATCAAACACCAGGGAAATAAAATGTTCAAGGTCATTGAGACCAGGATCACAAGTTATAACCTGCAAAATGACGCATAATATAAACCAACATCTCAGTTTAACATCTCAGAAATAAAACATTTACTTTACGGATATATTGACCATGATCTCATGTTATCGCCTCAAAAATGAAATGTGTACTTCTAGGCTGTATTGACAACCATCACGAGTAAACACTTCAGAAAATGAAACACCTTGTACAGTGTGTGTGTTTCCATGGTAGCAGTATGTTTTTTTTTTTGGAACAATATCTGAAAAAGCTTCATACAAATTACTGCCAAGCCAGATCCGCAACTGCATAAGTACAAAAGAGAAGCACTTTCCTCTCTCAAGATATCTTCATTTTACTATGGAAAGATATAATTATATTACATTAATATTATTCAGCAGATGGTCTTATCCAGAAAGAGAAGAGGTTACAATTTTATCCATGTATGCAGCTGGATATTTACTGAGGCAATCCTGGGTTGAGCACCTTGCCCAAGGGAATCGAACCAGCAAGGTTTCGTTTGCAAAACCTGCTCCTTTCCCCTTCGCCACACTACTGCCAAAATAACGACTCTATACCCAGGCAGTCTGACCTAGTACAGAGGAGACTCAATAGAATCTAGTCTCGTCTGTACTAGATCACCATACCTAGATTTCAATGACAGTGTTTTCAAGTGACAGTGGATGCTTTGCTCTAAATACGCCAATCTTCACCAAAATATATGCATAAACATATAAAGTTATACTTGGATGAACCCCAGTCCATACAACCTTGACACGCTAATGATATAATCAAAGACAAACTGATCTTGGTCCCAAGCCAGCGCCTGCAGCCATGTTCTTACGAATTAAAACAGAGAGATGTTGAGCTATTAGCACCATTCTTACTGTGGGATTATCATATAAAAACCCTGAAAAGCCTGCCCGACCTCCTTCTAATGATTATACAATCATCTTATAATGGAGAAATTAACGGCAGCACACACAAAGACAACATGGGGTGGAACTCTGCAGAATCCACCGGAATCTACTTCACTATCACGCCTGTTTAATTACTGCAACACTCTAATAACCCACGGGCCATTTCCTCTGATGGTTTGTCATTTCTCCCTGGCAGTTATTGTCTAACCTCAACAATCACTTTCACATCGACTGTGATTCCTTCTGAACATAAATATCTTATTTTTGACGTTTATTATTATGTATCCTTTAGCCTGGCTGCTATCTGATTGTCTGCGTCACATCTCATCTATAATAACTCGCACCACGGACTCAACTGTAATGGTGCAAACAGCGAGCACCGTGGGCAGAGGCACCCAGCGGGGCTGTGCCCGGTGATTTATAAAAAAATATAAATGTCACAAACCACATTTTGCGATGTTAACCTCACCGAGAAAGGCAGCAGCACTGTCAAATTGGTCAAGCAAAGGGCTAATGACCCAGCTGTCAGCACAACCACTGCCACTAGCATTCGGATCCCTGGCTCTTTATGACACCAGAAACAGGAGGTTTGAGACGGGGGATGTGTCCGCTGCCTAAATTGCACACCAGTCAGCGATGGCACAGACATGTCTGGGCCAACGTTCCGCACTTTAGAAGGAACGGACAGCTGATGGAAAATCCCCCCCCCCCCCCCCCGGGAAATGCATCACCCCCACACAGCAGCACCCACATAAAACCGGCCATAATAATCACTCTCTTGCTGTAACAATGATTGCCAGATTAGAAAAGGAGGCCAAATTACACTAGGGTTTAATAGGACTTGGCTTGATGGTACTGTACCATGAGTTTGGCACGCTGGCAAAAAATGGGAGTTTAATTGCTTTGGAGCAGGAAGAGTTATGTGCAGACAGTGAGCTCCTACACACAGTGCATCTAAGTGCACGGTGACTGTGCCGAATGCACAAAAGTACACACATTAGTGCTTTTTGCAAGAAGCGAACTTTTCTCAAGTTGTTGACATACACGAGTGCTGCCCTATTTAACCTGCAGAATGCAAAATGAAGAGGCATGTACAACAGGTTGTTTTTTTTTATAGACTAAATGACTGTTTACAACCATTTTAGACTCTGACAGCATGATATTAAGTAGGAAACGTACTACTGTCAAGATACAGCAAATGCTAATGTATAATTACTAATGTATAATGTAACAAATAGCTACTGTATAATTACAATACACACCCAGCACAGCTGACTGTGTGGAACATGAGATGTTATACACATTACAGAATAAACAATAGTGCAAGTCCACAGTAGTGAAGCAATTTGGCATTGTTCTGCCAGGGGTAGAGGTGGGTAGTTTAACAAGGGTTTCCTTGTCTCACCGCTCTCGGGCACCCAACAGTAATTCAGGTGCCTGTGAGCCGCTCAGATAGCCTCAGTGGATTAGTGCCTATCCTCCAATCGGTGCCCACTCCACTGTGATGCACCGCATGACTTGTAACGCAAAAAACAGCCAGAGGTTATGTGCGAGTGCATCCGAAGACTGAATTCATCCTGCTTCAGCACTCCTGAGAAGACTGCAGAGGTTGCCACAGCGAGACAAACCCAATGTACCAGCAGTGATTCCAAAAAATGGAAAAGTCCATAAAAAAGGACAGGAATAACACCAGCCCAAATGCTAACCCTTTATATAATTACAAAAAATTGTACCTGCATAGTACTAACACCATTTTTGCTGATGCAATAACACTTCCTTACAGTGTAATTACATGTTTATATTACAAACTTAAAGTATGTCTTTTTTCAGCAGACAAGACATTCACATTTCATTTACTTTACAATGTGCAAATGAATGAACAAATAAAAATGGCTCAGAGATTTAACAGAGCACTGGTTATTCATAAACTAATTCATTCTATTCTTATTGATAACCACTTTAAATAAACTCTAAGCTGCTCACATGCTCAGATGCAGAATGGAGATGTATCTTTAATGTTTTAAAAATATGTAGGAGTGTGTTTAAATATTAATTATTGTCTATTAGAGACTCAGCATGGAGAGGCAACCTGAGAATGCAGCGGTATGAAGCTGAGAGAGAGAGAGAGAGAGGGAGGGAGAGAGAGAGAGAGAGAGAGAGAGAAAGAGAGAGAGAGAGGGAGGGAGGGAGGGAGAGGCTTGCCAGGGGAGTTAGCCAGGCTCTAATAAAGGCAATTTCGCATCTATCATACTCATATTGCTCTTACGCACAGGACAGATAAAGAGGCAATAATGGGGATTAGATTTTTTTTTTTTCAACGGATGCCGCAGACTCCTGCAAATAGAGAGAAGTGCTGAAGTCATTTTCATTACCCAAAAAAAAAAAAAAAAAGCCCCACTCCAACACACCTGAGCGAGGCAGGCTCCAAAGACAGCACCGCTTTGCACAGGCCGTGTGCCACCCCACCCCCCCCCCCCCTTTCAGGTTCCGGGAGACCGTTCCTTATCTCCCACAGAGGAACGCAGTGCTGTAGAACTACACGTTTGCCCGGTGCAATAAGCACAACACCACGCTGCTGCTGCCCAAGAGGCAATTCTGCAAAGTAAAGATTGTCAGCTCAGTGTCTAAGCATTTCAACGGCTTAGCTTCCCTCCTTCGCCGGGTCCAAAACGCGGGGAGAAGGATGGGAAACAATGCAGTTTGGTTACGGTTCAGAAAGTTGAATTAAACAGGAAGTACGAGCTGTGAGAGAACTAGATTAGGCCTGGACTGGCTGCACAACCTCGCAGCAGTGCTGCGTCTTAGTGAAAACACTGAAAAAGGAACAGCGTGCTTCTCTCAGAACTCTCAGTTCAATCAAAAGTGAGGGGTGAGGGGAGGCACACAGAGTGGAGGTTTCTTTACTTTTGGCTACTGAACCCATCATTCAACATAGCCATGGCAGGTATGGCTATATAATGTTGAATATCTATGACTTCATTTACATTTCGTCACTTAGCAGATGCTCTTATGCAGAGTGACACATGAGATGCAAGTAAATTTAACATTACGTTCACATTTTTGACATATGCAGACATATGTCTGCATTGTCTTACTGAATCAGAAAGCAAAATCAAACACCAGTTGCCCAGAAAATATTATGTCAGTTTCCGTTGCTTATGACACCATTGAATAAACATAGTTGCTTTCACGGGAAAATTACGTTTGCAAAAATCTGCTGTCAGGCAGCTCATGAGAAACTGTTTTGTCCAAGGCACCGTATGAAATAAATCAAGTTTGTAATACTAGCCTACCTTGGAAACATGACAAAGACCCAGCACAGAATGGCCCATATTCTATATGCACACATTAAAAAAAAGCAACGAGAGAAAGATTTTACTTATCAAACACCACAGGAAAATGAGAGATAGTCTGTAAATAGGATATTACTCAGAGGACTGAGATACTCTCTTGAACTATTTGCCTTCAAAATGAATATCAATTATGTGTGGGAATTAGAGGCTGCAGTGGAAGACAAACATCACATTTGAAATTGAAATACTGGATAAGATTCCTTCGCAGAGTCACAGATGAGAAACAAGCCTTTTCGGTTTCAGGCAATCCCCCTGTGAGCCCACTGTCAATACAAATTCATTTCACATATTGCTAAAATGATTGCTCGAGAACCTTGAATATGGATATCGTGTTCCTGCTAAACAGAAAGTAAATATTTCAAGATGGAAACTTGTGTTCTCATGATAGATACAAAACATGTTTTTTGATCATCTGCATAACTAACATGTGATTTGTTAAGTTCACAAAAAAGAAAAAAAAAATCAATTTTTTTGTGTTTTTACTTTGTGCAGTGCCATCCACAGACCAAAAAAATAATTTTGTGAAAACGGGACTCATCGGACCAGGCGACCTTCTTCCACTGGTCCAAGGTCCAGTTCAGACGCTCGCATGTCCATTGTAGGTGCTTTTGATGGTGGACAGGGGTCATCATTAAAATTTTCTGTGACTTGTGCCACAGTAGACCTTATGCCGGTTCGGAACAGATGGGATAGCCTTCATTGCCCTCACGCATCGATGAGCCTTGGGCGCCCAACACCCTGTCGCCGGTTTGTGGTTTGTCCCTCCTTGGACCACTGCTGGTAGGTATTCACCACTGCTGCCTGGGAGCACCCCACAACCCTTGTCGTTTCAGAGATGCTCTGACCCAGTCGTCTGACCATAACAATTTGGTCCTTGTCAAAGTCGCTCAGGTCTTTACTCCTGCCCATTTCTCCTGCATCCAACACATTGACTGCGAGAACTGATTGCTCACTTACCATCTGATCTACCCAGACCTTGATATGTGCCCTTGTTTAGAGATGATTAACGTTATTCAGTTCACCTATGAGTGGTCATAATGTTTTGGCTCATCAGTGTATATGTGTATCAGTGTGTGTCTACACACATACATATACACACGTGTATGTGTGTCTCTGTATGTATATATATGCATTTGGGTATCTGTATATGGGCATCTGTGTGTGCATGTGTGTATCCGTGTGTGTGTGTGTGTGTGTGTGTGTGTGTGTGTGTGTGTGTGTGTGTGTTTGTGTGTGTGCGCGCGTGTATGTACATGCATGTGGCTGCCTGCTGGTCCAATCAGAAGCACAGCTTTAAACAAGCAACAGGGCAGTGTGCCAGCACAGCTCCATCTATACCTCCTCTTTACCTCCGCTCACCCTCATTTCAGAAGTCCCCCCCCCTTTCACCACTGTTACATCAACATAATTGTGATTCTTTGGCAAGCAGTGAGCAAACAGAGGCCGTATTAGTATTCTCCGGCTCGGCTTTCTGCTGCCGGGGAGGAATAACACTGTATGGTGGCAGATAAATGGAGCCTTTTTATGAGCCGCTCAGCATATCCCCTGCAGGGAGACACTGCCATCTTTGGGCAATAACAGAGGAGGATTCATCTCACCGAGGCACTGAAACACACAGAGGACTCGCATCACAATGACCTGAGGAAGAGCTTCCTGGGTCATCAGAACGCAGTGTGTGAGGAACACAGATGACGGCATGTGAGCAAAGGCTTAGAAAAAAAAACACAAACCAAATACCAGAAAACGTCTGTTACAGTAAGACAGTGTGTGCACACGTTCTGCGTTTCGACAAAAACAACCTCAGGTCAAGAATAAAGGAAACGGAGACCGATTCTGAGAGCTCTGTGACGAGCAACCAACAAGGCGGCTGTTGAACGGACCGACACGGACGCGTGACATCCGCACAGGTGTTTGCCACCTCTCGCTCCGGCTAACCCAAATGGATGAACACATTCCGGAATAATAACAGCATTTCCAGAGACGGCGGCTCTTCTGAGAATTAATCTGTGACACGAGATTGGCGTGCGTGGGGGAAGAAGAAAGAGAACTTGCAGATGATGCTCTGGTAAGAGCACGCGAGCAGAGACGAGGGGAGATCCGGGCACGTTCGGCTTCCCAGGGTGCTTGCCAACAAAGAGAATGCCTGAAATCACGGCTCCCGACACGCTAAACTGCATGCTAATTGGCATCTCGCTAATAGCCTAGGAACCCGGATTCACCGTGACACTGTGTCAACAGGCGGTACGCTTGAAAACCGCCGGCCATGGAAAAAGCTGGATTCCCGATCCAGTCGGCTGCGGGTAGCGGCGACTCCTCCTAAGCTCCATATCTCCAGAGAGAACTCGGCTCCAGTGGTTTGTTAAAAAAACGAGCAGGAGGCTTAAACAAGACCATCTATATGATTTTCACCACTAAAGTCTCTTGAAACTCTGACAGCCTACATGTGCAGAGAAAAGAGCCTCTGGCCATTCGATGTAAAGCAGCCAGCCTTATATATCAGTATTAAATACTCCCTGAATGCAAACACCAGGGGTGGGTATATGGGCATAAGCTGTCACATATACTGACATAACACTGTCCATACAGCAACCACAGGACATTACATACAGCGATGGCGTACAGGAGTGTTTTCAGCGAGGAGACCAGCCAAGTTTTGAGGTGGGAGATCGCACCCCACCCCCCCACCCAAAAAAAATCTCCCACACTGTGGCTGCATTAAATAGCTGAGGGCCAGAAGGAGGGGCTCAAGGAGAGAGCTGAACCTAATTTAGTCTAATCTGATGTAACGTAACTGGCAGCTCAGAGCAGCGTATTTAACTGGTCGCTCAGCTGTCCTCTCCTTCACTCGCTCACAGCTCGGCCCAGTGATGTCAAACCACCATCGGTGAGAGCTTTGATTGGTCGTCTTTTAACTGCACCTGATCCAGGATGGACGTTAAGCATGACACAGACTGCCTAAACTGTAATGTAACGTACACTCAAATCGCTGATTGTGTGTGCTTTTTTCCCCCGCTATGGTACTCTCAGTCATTTGCAGAGAGACCATAGGCTTTAATCATTAAGAAACCAACGGGTGAATCTGCTAATCGTGCAACAGTATAGGTTTCTGTCCTTTCTTGCTGCATGCTAAAGATGTTCTGAGATGACCTTTTAAGTAAATCAAATAGGAGAACACAGTTCCAGCTACGTTTCACAGGGGCACAGGAGGCCAGATGTTAATTCCATCCTACCTGGGAGCCTGAATCTGGGCAGACTTCTGCGTTCGCTCGTGAAAAGGCTGTCAATTAAAATCCTTTTGTTACTTACAGAACCGACACGCTGTGACACACCTGACAGTTCGGCGCGCTCCGGGGGCTCAAAGGAACGGCGCCGACGATGTTCGTCGCCCTCAGGGGTTCAAGAGAGGCTGCAAAAAACCAGACAAAAACACAGCGGTGAAAGCACAGCCTCCCTTTGTGTCTGCCGCTTCCGATGAATGATTCAAGGGAACGGAGACGAAATGTCTCACACCAGACAAAGAAGGCTATCGGGGGAAAATAAGTGAGACAACGGCATGATCCCCTCTGGTAACGGCGGGGGCAAAGGCAGTGACAGTGACTTACCTTCTCAAAACGAAGGTCTGAACGCGTGGCTAACACTACAGTGTAACATTCAGTGTGGTTCTGTGTGGTTATTACACAACCGAGGTAATGGTTACCGCACCGTTTCACGAGTGATAACATTTACATTTATTCATTTAGCAGACGCTTTTACCCAAAGCAACGTACAAAAGTGCGTATAGCGGGCAAACAGGCACAAGGGCAAGATGTGTACAGGTCATACAATGAAGATAGTGCTGAAGCTGAGCGCAAGGTCAGTGTAGCGAGACAGAGCTAATCTGATCTAAGGTTACATATATCGAATACAGTCACTGGGACAATAAGGTGCTGCTATACTACCTAGGCAAAAAACGTGCTATCAATACAACGTAGCAACGTAAGATAATGCAACAAGTACGAGCCAAAGTGTATACCACAAGCTACCACCATGTCAGGAAGTAACGTGTGTGTATGTAACAGGAAGAATCAGCCGTCTTTATCACCATGGGCACATGGGGACTTCTAGCTAGAATCATGGCAGCTGTGATTTTGACAATTTTCACTTTTAAAATCGTCATCATCATCATCATAACTTTGAAAGATATTCAGGAAAATGTTCATGATTTTCCCCCGAAAATATACATTTCATATGTTCCTGGCTATGAAGAATGAAAACTGTAAATATAAAAAAGTCAGTTATAAGATGCCCCCCTTGTCTTTCCAGCCAGAGGTCCAGACTGTAATGAACTCATGACGTGTGCAGCACACGTTCCACACACACTCACACCACACAGCCTTTTTCCTTTTCAGTATTCCTTCACATCACACAGAAAGCTCTGTCTCACAGGTCACACGCAGGAGAGAAGCCTGTGGGGACAGCTACACTGCAGTACAGTATTCAAACAACAACAACTGCGCAACACCGACTGCGTAAAAATGCAAGCCCAGGGACAACAGGTGGTGGACTGGGATTGTGAAAAAGCAAGAAAAAAAATTCACTTTTCCCCAATTTGGTGAAACACAGAGCGAACGTGGCTGATGGAACGTGTCGGTTCCCCCGTGGAAGCCGGCTCCTGGCACAGTGGCAGGATGCTGTGTTCTATAATGCACTGGATCTGGCTGCCATTGGTGTGTTTGCGTCACACTGGGGAGAGAGTCAGCAGGAGCCAGCTCATCCTCCAGCCAACCACTGAGCTCCGGATCAGACGGGACAGCCAGTCCCAGCGCTGCACTTGGTGTGATGGGTAAGAACAAGCAACGGCAGTGAGCTGGAGGCTTCACACGTCTCAGAGACATGCGTGTTTGTGTTTTTTCCTCCATCTCCAGATTTACAGTGGAGGAAAACATCCTATTAGCAATGATAAAAAGAGGATATATTTTACCAGCTTTGAACTAACAGGATCCCTCATTAACACAGCAATGATACACCTAACTAATAATATCACATTTTCCCCAATCTACAGTTCTCTTAAAATACCCTCCAGCTGAGGGTATAATGAAAAGTTAATTATCTTTTGAAGAAAAATATAACATAGTGAGCATATGCTTTCACATTATAGCTATGTTAATTAAATGAAAATTTTAAACAGTAATTTCTGTGTTAAGAGTCAAGGATGCTCTTTTTCACAACAGTTTTTGTTGTGACAGCTCTTCTGCTCACTACGAAACTAAGACAAATGTCACGAAGGAAGCACAGCCGAATGAGACATACGACGACAAATTCAATCAATTTGTCTTGAAAAAGATTTACACATGTTGTTAGAGAAGACAGCCAGCAGCACATCTGAACAAATCTTCATAATAGCTTCGACAACCTCAGCGTTTGAAATGCCACCAGATATAAACACAAGCCCGAAAGGTGTCTTACAAATGGAAATAATCATAGTTTCCTCCCACTGCGACACAGATTGCGTTTGATGCCGTATGTAAAATAAACAGCGTTAAAGTCAGGAATCTGGGCTCTCGGCGTCATCTTCACTTCCTCCAGGCTTCAGGATCTGCCAAGCCCCTTCAGGAGCACACCGGCAGGAGAGCCTCGCTGTCTAACGACTAAACGCTTCCACCCTGTCTGCTTCCCCTGCATACATTAGCACCTTCCTGGAGACAAGGTGAGACTCCATCAAATGAGAATAATTACTTTTAATTTAGTTTTAAGTAGTGTGTGTGTGCGCGTGTGCGCGTGTGCGTGTGCGCGTGTGTGTGTGTGTGTCATTGCGGTGCCTCACCAACACAGCTGAACAACAAGCTGTAAGTAGCAGTTCCTCCCAGAATGAAGTGTGATTCAGTCACCATGGCTGTCAGGTCATCGGCTGGTCTTCAGCTGAAGTGCTGGAGAGTGTATGATGATGATGATGGTGGTGGTGGTGGGGGGGGGGGCTCCAGAGAGAAGCTGCAGAGAGCACAGGAACACGCAACACACCGTCACTGAGAATCAGTCCTGTTCTCAACATCATTCTTCATCCATTTCACGTCTGTAAGCCAGCCAGACTCACACACGGCCCACTACTCCCCTTACTGTACCTACTGCTGCCGTTAGACAAATAACTGTCCCTCTGAACGTCCTTTTAATCCTGAGTGACTTTCACTGTTGCCCTCTCCGACATCCTCCACATGGTAAATATGAATCTGTATCAGCTTTGATTTAGTCAGCGCCCTGTCCGCTCCCCTGCGGGACACAGGTTCTGGCATGCCCCTATACCCTGTGTCCTGCAGCATCAGTGTCACCACCCTCCCCACATTATACGGAGATGCAGAACTGCAGGCAGGCAAAGCTACAGCTGAGGAAAGGCTGTAGAAACTGCGCCGAGCTTCTTTCTACTTCTGAACCTTCTCCGAGGCTGTAAATGCAAGGCACGGGGGGGATATCGCTCGTGAGGGAGCCATGTGTAAGCAGCTAAAGAATGAGGAGCAGGAGGAACGAGCCGCAGAGTTTCAAATCTGCTAATATTTCACAGGAGAAGAGCGGGCCTTGCTCAAGTAAAATATTTCACTCAGTCAAAATCCATTTCAATAAAAAAAAAAAAAAAAAAGATGCTCTCTAATGCATTTCCACCTCTCTCAGACCCCAGCTTCACCAAACATATTCCACTGAATTATGCTTGCAGGTACAGGCAAGTGAATGAAATAAAAAGCATATATTTCCATAAACTGATATGGGATACTCTGGCACCAAGATTCTCAAAAATAACATTACATCACATCAGGGTATGCTTACCAGACACTGCAGTGTAAACATGCATAGTAACTATGGTCCTGATGCAGCTATTATCACCTGAGAGCTTACATTTGAGTGAATTTATGTTTTTGCTATCCTGGGTAATCAAAGTGACTTTCAATTTTTTTGTGGTTCCCAAAAATATAATGTAAGACCTTGAACATTTATCCATGTTAGAATATGGCAAATTACTGTACTAATCAGGACACTGTCATGACATCACTGCATTCTAAACTGCAGTATTTTGCGAATGGTTTTTCCATTTAGAAATTGTAGTGTGACTCCAGAATGTGTTAAATTACATAAAATTTATATTCAAATTATGCAAGTACTACATCTGACTTGATGGTCAACTTTTTGTGTGTATTTGCCTTGTTCCACTGCAAGCTTTCTAACAGACAGTGATTTATCCATTTATTTATGCATTTATAGATTAGTCTATAATTAACATCCGCAATTTCAAAACGCAGGGGCCAGGATGCACCGTCTGTGGCATTTTCAAAGCTGGGGGGCCCTAGATTCCCTGCACCACCCCCCCACCCCCCGCTTCCGGTGAACATGACTGATTCACTCAGTGAGCTACATATGGTTAGACTCAGAATAAACACACAAGCCAAAACAGGCAAGAACCACAGGAAGGAGAATGAAGGTTTTTCATTCTAGTCAACAGTCAGGGAGGAGAGGCTAAAGATCCAGCTGTATTATTAATCATTTTACCGACAGAGCAAACGCAGACCTATTTACAGCCAGGTCTTATTAACACAGAAATAACTCCAGTTTCACAAAGCGCCTGGGGGAAAAAGCAGGATTTGATTTGATTTGAATATTCCATCCTTGGAGCCATAAAATAGTTAAATATTAAATTATTTGAAATGCACATCCTTAATTCAGGCATCAAATAAATGATTACATTAAACATGGTCTCCAGTAGCCATGCCGTGCATTTAAAAATGACTGACAAGTATACATCCCAAGATACATGTAAAGAATTTGTAGTTGAAATTGGAAAGGTTACGTTTTACAACGGAAAGGGTTACATGCATTTTCACAAATCATCACGGTTTTCAAAGTGTTCACTGAAACTGCCGTTTGCACCTAAACATAAAAACGTGACATTTGATAAAGATCTAATACTGATTTTCAAATGGCCAGAGTTGATTATATATAAATCACTTTACACTGTACAGTGTCTGCAAATACTTTTTAGCTAAAAGCACTAAAAGCAATATTAAATTTGTGACTATGTTTTTCACACACACCTGCACTCACTCACAGGGCACATATACGCACACACACTTTTTGATTGAAGATGTGTAGTGGTCTATGGTTCAAAATAGGTTTCAGTTCTTTTCTTCACTTAAGAGACTGAATCCTTCACATGTTGAAGAGCGAGAAGCTTCCTCAGGATGTTTCTATAGCAACAGGGATGGTATGAAGTCACTTGTGCTGTGCACTATAATTACTGCATGAAGAACGCATATACTCTGAAAACCACATTAAAGAACACCTGTGGAAGCACAGAAGTGAAGGATAAAGGTAATCTTATGACCCAGAAAATCATTCCACTCTTGGGAAGCTGTCGTTTCCTTGCAGCTTTCTTGAATGATGTTGTAAGCTCTCCATTTCCTCCCGAATGAGTTCCTAGGTTTCCTATTGGATTGAAGCAGTTGGTTATGTTCCAATTCTTAAAGTTAACCTCTCCAAACCTCACCTCTCTTTTCTTCCTGCTCTCTGTTGACCTCTTTGCTCTTCTTCTGACACCACTGAGCACACACCACACTCCCCCTGCTCCTGCTCACAAAGCAACTCCACTGTTTTATTCTTGCACATTTCTAGAGCCCATAAGCATTGTAAAAATCCTCACTTTCCTGGCTCAGACCCCTGCCCACTGTCACATCTGCTCTTTTCTCTTAAACAGCCCTATTTCTTATGCTCAGCATTCAATTCAAACCATTACAGGATTCTGCTCCACCCCCTTTGATTTTGCCTCTGTATCCTGACTTCCCACATTGGTTCACCACTGGTGCTCAGACTTATTCCAAAATCCTGTTTTTCCTTACAGCTATGTTAACCATTTTGGTCCTCTTTCCCTTCCAAGCATTGTTTCTCTGAGCACTTCCTCTTCCATCCCTTCATCCACCTGTCATGGTGGTGAAATGGCCTGCCTGCCAGCATTACGACTGCAGTGTTTTATTACACGTCATCTCCTGGAGACGCACCTCTTAAAACAGCATGCCCGCATTTCCCTGCTCCATTTTTCTTCCTTTGTGCCTTGCGCGATGGCTTTATTGCACCTCATATGATTTGTTCCCTAATTTTTTAAGTGTATGATTTCTCTAGAGTAGTTATTGTTGTGGGTTTGCCTTCTTATAGCACAGGTTAAAAACCTATGCTAGCATAAACTATTCTTACAGCTTCAAAGTACTCCATAATCAATCAACCAGGTTTTATTTGTTATTGTGCATTTTTACAATCAAGACTGTCGCAAAAGACTGTACTTGTAGCATAGTGGATTTTCCAGAGGGAATGAAGAAAAAAATTGAGAAAACAGACTGATTGGGGGGGGGGGGGGGAGACAGAAAATGATTCATTGACCCTATGAAAAGGCAGTGGAGATGCTCCTGGTCATAAGGCTGCAATAACATTTCACTATGTGCGCAACAGTAAAAAGTGTGTACAACTTTTAGCTGATACACTATCAGAGTTCAAGTCTCTCGGAAGTAAGCAGTTATTCACAGCCTCCAAACCTGTGACTCTGCCACAGCTGGCATCATTTACACTCTATTTAAAGTAAATTTTGGCGACAACTCTGGTCACTAATTAACAGATCCGCTGCACCTCACAGCGGAGGGAACTGTAAACAACATGTGCTCGGTGTCTTAGGAGGGAAAGAGGTGAGGTGTGATACTGTAACATGGCAGGAACATGTGTGTGAACATTCAAAGTGTGAACACGTCTGAACATGCCACATAAAGTTCAGGGAAAAAAAGAACTGGATTCTGAGGTCTATGGGTAAAACACAAGATGTAATCATCTCCAGTCATTACGGAAAGCCACACTCTCACCAACATCTACGCTGAGCGGTGACGGGTTCGCAGTGTTATAATAAGAACCAAAAGATATCTTATCTCAGACTATTACACATAGTTAATTTCCTCACCACCATGTGGTGACATTTACATTTACATTTACAGATACGGCTGCTGGAGTGAGAGCTGTAACCTTAGCCTGTATCTGGGGCACTTGTGTTTCTTTGTCAAATAAATTAAGTATAAAAGAACCCCTTATTACATCTGGTCAAAGGCTCTTATTTTTATGCTGGTTTCAAGTAACAAGAAAGGAACATTCATCAACAAGCCTCGAAGATTCCCATACACAGCATATATTCTCTTTTATCAAGTTTTTTTTTTGCCCTTTGGGCACTGGGTTTCTATTCTGGAAAAAAAAAAAAACAGTAGGACTGCACCAAATCTGAAGAATTCCTCAATGCTGAGAGGATTTGTTGTACTGCAACTGATTCTGAATGACAAAAAATCATGAGAAAGTTTGAAAGTTTCAGCAGTACTGAACTTTTCACTGAAAGGAAAGGGGAATGTTATTTACATCACTACTGGGGTTTAAAATCAACAAACTTCCGTTTTAAAATTCAGACAGAAAACGAGTATGCAGCTGGTGATATGGACAAGAGAGGAAATAATGATCAGTGTGTTGAAACTCACTCTCCAGCAAGACGATGAATACAGCCCAGCAAGAGTGCGACTTTGCATCAGAAATGACAGGAATATGGCAAGCAACACTCTTCTCATCCAAATGTGATTCAGAGACACAAATTCCTGCCAAAAGACTATTCCATCATGGAAATACAGCTAGTATGGAGGATGCAGAAAAAAACAATGATCGAATTATGGAAATTAGACAGAAAAGAAGCATATATAAACATAGATTTCACAAATTTATTCAACCAGTGTCAGCAATAACCAGTCAGACAACATCATCCCTTCAAATGTGAAATATCATTGGACCACATGGGGAACAGTGATGTTATTTAATATTTGCCTAAACGGGAATGGAAACCTAAATGGCAACGGAAAAAGACTCAAATCCCATTACTCCAACCCTCAGCAGGAAGTGAACTGATATAGCTGCGCAAATCAGATTGGAGCATAAACTGTAATGATCGCTTGAAGACATGCTGGCAGCCACATGCCTCCGAGCAGCACGCCCCCCCGACACTGTACTGTTTTTCTTCAGTACACACTCAGAAACAATCAGTCACCGATGTGAAACAAGAACACTCCATCCTGCCCGAGACTGGCTTCTTTTTCTTTCATTTTCATTCAGGTCCACACAGGGTACACTCTTAATAGATAAACATGCACACAGCTGGAAGAGGCTGCAAGGCCGGACAACACTCACGCTCACGCTCTGCCCAAAGGTACGAAAGAGAAACAAGTCAAAGAGGAGGAGTGGAACGACAACCGAAAGACTACCAGTGCTTCTGTTTCAGTGCCAGTCCCTTTTAAAAAATACAACAGGCTGTTCCATTGTGAATTTATAGGACTATGATTCCAGTGCCGGATTCTTAGTGAATGTTATAAGCAACGGCAAACGGACAGTGAAAACTCAAGACAATATTGATCCATTTCACAAAGGATATAAATTACGTTTTGACCGAAATACACATAGAAGTCTGGTCTTTCCCATACAGATGATGTGATTTTTAGTTTTCACAAAAATTCTTCAGTCAGGCCATGGCATCAGGTGTATGTTAATCATTCATTTTTATAAGTGTGATAAATCATAAATACATTTTACATAAGTTTTTCAATAGATGAAAATACTTACTGAATGCATCATGTCCATGACAATATAGCAGCGTTCACTTTCCCTACATGTACTGGGGAGAAAAGGGGGAATAAGTAAAAGCTTCATACAAAAGTATGCAGTAGGCAGCACGGTCCAAAGCGGTCACGGTCAGGGGCACTAACCTAAAGAATGGGCTCACAAAGGCTTCCACAGACATTCAACCGAAGGCCAACCTCTGTGCCAAACGGTGAAAGAGTCATTTCACAACTCACTACTGAGTGTGTCATTCAGTTTGGCCCACTTTGGCCCAATGTGCTGAAATTATGAAACGGGGGAACAGCATATCACACAGCATATCATCAGAACCGAGACTGAGAAATTTTACATACGCCAAACTGAGAGGACTAACTATAAAAAGCAGTAACTTGTAAAACCTGGATCAGAATACTGTACATGTTCTGTACATAATATGTATGAATCAGAATATTGTACATCTTGCTGTAAAGTAGATAAATATTTAACTACATATTCAAGTCCGTGTATGCTAAAAGAAACAAGAAAACAGCCCCCTTTTCAGCGTGAGACGCTGTCTAAGTAATCTGCCCAAAAGCAGAGGCCCCACAAGCTGCAGAGCTTCATATCATACACAGAAAAGCAGCCCGTGACATGATCACAATGAGGGCGAATCAGTCTACCCAATTAAGCACATCTTCTGCCCAAATTCTCTGCCTGCAGCCCCAGTCAACTTGACATAATTAAACTAATTAAAAAGCTAAGCGCAGACCAGGTGGTGTCAATGGCAGCCAGGTACAAAGGAACATAATAGCCTGGCAGCTGAAAAACACAAACCGCTTCAGTGTCAGAATGCATTTCTCTCCGGCGATGCTGCAAACACCAGGCCTGTTTCTCTGAACCACCACAGGCTGCTGTAGGACATCAATTACAGTGTGGCAGGAGGAGGCATGTCATCACAGGAGCAGAAAACGCATTCTAGCAAACCAGGGCAGTGCAACGTTCTGCCGCACTCCCGTTCCAACCCTTTCATCAAACTTTCATTTACAAGACTGAGGGGGGGGGGGGAAGTTACACGGACTGTCATGTGAGTGCGTCTCATGTAGCCCGTAGGATCACTGTGAGGCTTTTATTCGCCTCTTCTAAGCGAGTAGGATTGCAAACCATACTGTGCTGTGCTTGAGAGGAAAAAGCGCAAATTTTATGTACATATTCATGCTTGTGCCAAGAGTTTAGAATAGAAATTCCCCATTGAGCCTAACCTACTTATATCCTGCGGATTCACTCTTAAAAGCTTTGAACAGGGGCAGAATGGATAAGCGAGCGTGAGAGTACATGGTGAGCAAAGGCTATACTTTTTCACATAGGTTTGCATGTATTTTCATCGCTGTGGATCTTCTAAATGCTCTTACAGAGAAAAGAGGGGAGGGTGAGGTGAGGAGGGCGGAACTGGAGGCAGCAGAGCTGCAGAAACCAGTGCCGAGACATGCCTCTGCTCACCAATGGGTATTACAATACATCACATTACTGACACTGAGCTGACACTCTTATCCGGAGTGACTTACATAGGTTACGATCATTCCCAATTATACAGCTGGATATTTACCGAGGCAACAGTGGGTTGAGTACCTTGCCCAAGGGTACAGCCGCAGCGCCTCACCTAAAAGCTACCTGGCAGGACGTGATTTAGTATGTAGAGCCGGCAGACAATATCAATGCCGTATTTTACCACAAACACACAGACAGGACACATGAAAATGTCTGTCTCAGTCTGTGCTGACTGCACACAGCTCTGCACCGATGCCCCAGTGACCTAGCGAGGAATCGAACCAGCAAGCCCATGCAAGCCCTGCTCATTACCGCTACACCACACTGCTGCCCAAACCTAGCGCCTGACACAGCAGGAGTGAGGGCCGTTCGGCTCGTATCCGGGAAGCAGAGAGGCGTGACGCGCACAGGATGCTGCTCCCGACTCTGCGAGAGCCGCCTCCCCGCGCTCCGCTGGAAAGCAACCTGCCGTCCGTCTGAGACGTCTTCTTTTGCAGCCCTGCCAGCAGCTGTCATTGTATCATCAGTATCAATTGTGCGGGGAGCTTCTTAACATGCTGCTGTTTATTGCAGTGTGACAGCTCCGCTCGAGTGCATTAAATCCCGCTCCGCTAATGGAAAGCCTGGGAGATCGGAGACGCCGCCGAGTTCATTATGTCCTGTCTGCGCCCACAACTCAACATGGAGAAAAACACATTCACATTTCTGAAATGTTTTTTCCCCTTTTTTTTTCTCTGCCAATGCGCAGATGTGTGTGTAAAACACAGCGTACATGCGCCAGTGAGAGAATTTCAAATGGGGGGCCCACTGTGCAGCAATTGAAGTGCAAGTGGGAAATGTTTTATTCATTAATGGCCAGCATCCACCGCCCAGGTGGGTGCTACACTCTGGTGGTGATTGATCTGAGTCACTTCCACTGTAAGGGGCTTTGAAATCCATAAAAGACCCTATAAATAAAATCTATTATGCATTATTACCCACTATCATTAATTTATTATCCTGCAAACATGCATCTCATCCAAACACAAAAACAAGACCGATAAATCAGATGGAATTCAAGCAACAAAGCTCAAAGCTTACACCTGAGTCAATATTTATACAAAAGAACACCAGAAGCAAAAGACCATTTTGATGAAAAGAACAGGTCATTCATTCAGACCATCTTAGCTCATTATTCTACCTCTCCCTAAAATACCACCTATAAAATCACAGCAAAAAAATAGAACAGGAGAGTATCGGCAACCATTTTCAGTGGCTCAGATTCCAGTAAATGATACCTGTGCACCTCACAAAGATGCTACAACAGACAGTGATGACTGATCAAGATATGACACTTATAATGGGATGTCCAGGGTCTTGATTAGGATAGATCTGTATATGGCACATGGCATTGCCTCACTGACTGATGTAGTCTAGCAACAGGGACTCCAGACATGCTCAGGGTGTCAGGAGACCAGCTGTCCTTTCAGGTCTTTACACACTCCACACTCAGTATACTTACAGAGCAAAGTTCCTTCATATCCTACTGCAGTTGCCCACATTAATTTAACGACTAAAATAAATGAAATATATAAAATAAATGAAATCTAAACTCCCTTTGTCATTAAGCATAACACTGAGATATGTATGCGTGTATGATAATACTGAGATCACACGTATGTCCAGTAGGAAGAAAGCAGAAGTCACAGGCAGAAGAAAGAGCCTCTTAATCCCGGGGAATTAAGAGAGCAGACAGAGACTGAGATCAGGAAGGCTCCAGCACTTCCACAGGGCTGGTTTAAAAACTCAGTCTCCCTGGGCAGCAGCCAAAGGACAGTGCACTGTGTTCAGCAGTTAATGAGGTGTCTGCGCTAATACAGGGTAGAGACATAGCCCATGTGGCATACGATATGCACAATCCTCCCTAAGGTTTCGCGTGTATTCTTATTTCATATTTCATTTTTTGTATTTGCTTTCAGAATTATAAAGCAGCCCGTGCACAGAGTCAAACGAAACTAATACTTAATAATTAAAACTAATAAATAAGGATCGGAGAAGATGTCAAAACAGCAGCCTCTCTGGGCAGGCTGCGTGCTGGCACAGGCTGTGTGTGTGTGTGTGTGTGTGTGGGTGAGGAGATGCTATATTTACTATTCAGAAATGTGAAAATAAAGCACTCTATCATGCTGGCGTCGGCAGAGCCCAATAACTGACAAGGAGCAATGTGAACAAAATCTGTACTGCCTGCCTCATGTTTCAACACGGTTTATTTTCTGCAGTTTGCAACAGCCTTATTAGACAGTACATTCGTTTGCAGGTTTAATGTTCACACAGGTGTGGGCGTCCGGTCATACAGCATTGTTGTAGTCACACAGCATGGAGGTGAGGAGCGCTGTATTGTGAGGAGCGCTGCAAGCGGCCTCCGATGATTTGCGAGCAAGCAGGACAGATGGGTGGACGAAAGGCAAGCGCGCAGGACAGAAAGACGGAGGAGCAGAGAGATGAGTGCAGGACAGCTAGCTTTCCAGCCCCTGCAGCGAGACTATTCTACCACATCAGAATTCATACAGATAGCTACTCTATATTTGACCCATTTACTGAAATTAGTGGCATGAATTCACATGTAAAAAGAGCTTGTTTACTATTTGAGTGTTATTTTTTTTCTAATTGGCCTTCTTGCATATGTAGTCTAAGACGTCTGAACAACACTGTCTGATAGTTTCACATCTTCTGAAACTCTCCGGGATATGCGCTCTGAAAGGCAGTGGTATGAAACATTCCACCCCCCGCCGTCCTGCCTCTCCACCTGCCTTCCCAATATCTGAAAGCGACAGTCGGCACTGAAGTAAATGGGATTTTGTTGGGCTACTTCTTCCATTTCCCCCCCCCAAAAGCAAGTGTTTACACTCTCAGGGATATTCACAACAGATAAAGCTCCACAGAACACCGAAGGATAATGGATAGAGAAAGAAGTACAGCCATTTCTTAGATTTCAATGAACCCCTGTGGTTCGTCTTTCACAGCCTTTGAAAGGTTTACTTTAAATCGCCCGGAACCGTACAAAAGCTCTGAGGCAGAGAGGGAGAGAGTGGAGAGCTTTTGAATGCTGATTCTGAGGCAATCCTGAAAATTGAAGGAGCGACCAAATAAAAACAACTCACACCAGAGCCTGGCGAGGCCAGAGGCTGTGGGCCTTGACCCAAAATTCCAAATTCCCCATGATCGTTTCAGTGGAGGTGCTTTATGTGAACTTCTTAGACTGATTTTTTTTTTCCGTAAGTATTCCACATATGTTGCTCCCTTCAAAAAAGTGAGTGTGTTTTCAATTTTTCCTTGGCTGCTATAAATTCAAAATGCCCTCACAAATATCTACACATAAAAAAAAAAATCTGAAGGCCAGGTCTGGATGATATTAAAAAATGGCCAATCACAGTTCCCATGCCAAATGTATAACCCTACCAGTACACACCGCACTCGAATCATAACAAAAATATTACAACTGCCACGTAGCAGATGCCCATGCAGCAACAGAGGAAATGCTTCACTTTGTGAAACTAGCTAAGCTAAGCTTCTGCACTGTCTGCAAGAGCAGAAAGCACCAAAGAAAGCGAAACTGCAGTGAGCTCAGCAGACGGAATCAATTTAGCATCCTCACAACCCCCTGGATGACATCCCTAACGCTGCCGATTATCACCCTGTCCATCTTGTGAAACTGGCGAAAAAATGAAGACAGAACAAGCCTAAAGGGGAAATCTGAAGAGCGAAGAACTTCAGTAGTGTTTAAGACTGTTATCCTCCCCCTCCTCATAATAACTGTCAATTTGTCCAGTGTGCTGAATGAGCAATGATTAGTTTGTACAGTCCTTATACAATACAACATTTTTCTCCAGATTGTTGTTGGCAAGTTTATATAATTTCACAAACCACACTACAGTTTTGGTCATTACTGAAAACAGTGCGTTTACAAATTTGTTCCAGTCGTAATTACAGCATTGTTTTACACTGTTATCTTGGTATAAGGCCAACCAGTGTTACAGCTTAATCCATAAACACCCAGTTCTGACAATAATTGTTAAATTGTTAAAAATACATTTTTGGCTCTCATCAATGACTTCATTATGGACTGAATCACTGTTCTTGAATGTATAAACTGGTGTGACGTTTCGCGATTTTTTTGTTGCTACCACGGCATTAGACAATGTCCTTTCTATGTTGTTTTCATTTTAAACATTTAATACATTTTAATATATGAAACACGCATGAAAATGTGCAACTGGATGGGACTGGTAGTATACATGACAAGCACTTTAACCATGACTATTCTCTCCAGGGACATTTCCACTGCCCCCCCCACCCCCCCCACAATCATCCTTTTAAATTAATTTATTCAAAAGGTGGATGGAACACTGCATGGAGTTGCAAGCATTTCAGATTCATGAACACTCTCCGAATCCGAAGCCAATTCAATCCATTTTCATGAGTGAATGATATCATTTATTTCAGCAAGGGTGATAAAGAATGTCAAGTGTCATTTCTGCCTCCTGGAAAATGTTAGGTAATTGAATATTGTTGAAAAATCTCTCAGTGTCTGTTCTAGTGTCTGCATCACAATGTATACAAGTGAGCAAAAGCTTGAAATAAAGAGAATTTCTATGGATCATTTGAGGTCTTCTGTATTTTAATATGTTACATGCTCTGTAATATGCATCTGTAAAACAACCATTTCAATGGGGCTCATTAAAGTTTAAGTAGAGCTGCATGAAACATGAAACAGCAGTTTTTGAAATTATTGTCAGTATGAATAAATACAGCATTTTCTCCAATTTGCATAGCAAAATTGCAAAATATTGTCAGAGACCCCTGATCCATAGATAATTCATTTTTTTTAACATGCATAGAATGTATAAGTACCATCTCAAAGTAGGCCTTTACTTTCTAGGTGCACAACCTTTTAATTACTGTTCTCAAAGTCCACTGATTCACCTTTGCAGCTGATTGCAATTTTGTTGTCTGGAATATAAATACAAATAATACACAAACAGCCCAAAAACTCAGATCTTCAGCTAAAACTAAATATCACTGCTTATTCACATTTACATTTCTTGCCAGTTTGAGACTTACATGAATCACATATTCCATTATCTGTGAAATGTTAGTGTTAAGGATGTCAGCAAAGATGACCTCAAACAGCATCTTGAAATTGTACTCAGTGTGATGTCACTTCCGCTGGCATTGTTCCATTCGGATCAGAAACGCATGCCATTCTGAGTCAGAAAGACTACCAGAAACCCCATCAGGGCAGTATAGATCATCGTGGGTAGATATTTACAGAGAGAACATAATTGATGTTTTGTTGATGATTTATGCAGCATTCGGTACATGCATTTTGATTGGTTCAAAGATGCAGACATCTGCTATGAGAATTCAGAAAAAATTTATGTCCATGGCAGGAACCACAGATCTTCAAGACTTGTTTTTCCCCATGTCAACAAAGCTAACTGAAGTGCAACATTATGAATGGCACAGTACCAACTACACAACTTCCCCTTAATCGAAAAGCGAGAGCAAAATCTGAAAATATGACCCACCTATTTCACAAAAGTGAAGACGAACCATTCAAGACCAATTCAAGACCAATTACACTGCTCATCGCAGCAACATTATTAAATCATAAAACTACGGAACATGGGTGAGGAGGAACCATTTTCACAGTAAGGCGAGCGAGAGTGAGCGTGAACCTAAACAGGAACCAAAAAGAAAGGCAAAAATAAACAGGTAGAAATGATAACCCGTGTGGGGCGAGGATCGTCATCTAATGCACTGTACTGTACATATTTCATTGCGCACAGTTGGAGGGGATTAGCGGGAGAGCGGGACAGCAGCTGGCGCCTGGCAGGTCTCTGTGCATAGGGGTTCACACTGCGCGCCACTCAGATTAAGACAGATGGAGGAGGCCACTGGCTGAACTGAAGGAAAACGGTGCATGAGGAGTCTGTGGATTAAAACACAGCTCTGGTGGCCCCTGCAGCATATGGAGCAGAGCTGCTATTTAAGTGGATCTCTAATAACGTCAGACCGAAGGCAGAACTCGCAAATGCCAGCCATTCGGATGGCATGCGCCCTGCATCGGGGGAAAATAACCACCAAAGACGATAATATTAACCTTTAAATGCACTCTTAATGACAACGCTAAACAAGTACAGTGATAAATACAGCACATTGCAAAAGATGCTATAATATATAAATTATTCTATAATCATTTCATAATCATAACTGCATCCTAAATCACGCTAATGGGACTCCATTATTCAATGAGACCTTCTTGATTAATAGATCTGTTTCAATAATAATACACTGGAGAGACCGTAATGTGTCTGCCCCCGCCACTTAAATTACCTGACATCTCACCCACGCAAAGAGTAGTTACAGTTCAAACCCTAATACATGAAAAAATTCTGTCTCACAAGAGCCAATCAACTCGTTTGACTTGAGGAAACTGCAGATATTCAAGATGGCAGTATTTTGTTGCTCTGATGCACTGATCAGCTTGATTAATTCAGGACCATGACGCAGGAGTGACACTGACTGTGCTGTCACTCCATGGGCCTCAGTCACCTTAGAGGTGACTGGACACATGTGAGGGGGCGGTTTAACCTGCTAAATGTCAAGCTTGGTGAGAATCAAACAGGAAAAAAAAACACAGAAAGGAATGAACAAGCTCTGCTAGTCAAGAGAACGGCTAAGTGCCTTCAGCACACCAGATGCTGGGCAAAGCCAGCGCTCGGCTGCTCGCAGTGCAGGAGTTCACAGCCAAACGGAGCCTGTCACTGATAGGTGAGATTTTGGAGACTGTAAGTCACAGCACCTCACCGGGATCTGAGACATCATTACGCTCCGTTTCCGTGATTACTTTCACACGGCCTGCTCCATTGCATCAGAAGCTGCCGGTCTCAGCAGCCCACTGCCTGAGGGTAGCAGTGTAGCATAGCGGTTAAGGAGCTGGACTCATAACCAAAAGGTTGCCAGTTTGATTTGCCACAGGGGTACTGCTGCTGTACCCTTGGGCAAGGTACTTAACCCACAATTGCCTTGGTACACATTGTAAAAAAAAAAAAAAAAAAAAAAAACCTGTAATTGATTTAAGTCGCTCTGGATAAGAGCATCTGCTAAATCCCAATAATGTAATGTAATGGCAGCCGAGCCCTGAGGCGGTTTACAGGCCAGTGAGCCACACCAGGGCCCCGCGCTCCCTTATGGCCTTCACAGCACCAGCATGAGATGGTGTCCGTAACTCCTCACAGGCCTTCACCCGCAACGTCTATCCTGATCGGCCATGAAGGTGCCAGGGACGCAGTGTCTGGCTGAGTCTGAAGGCCTCACTGTACATCTGGGGAATGAGCTCGGCTAAAGCATGGCGTCTGAAGGCTCAGAGACCAGGCAACAGGCTCCCGCTTTTTCGGTTCCGACAGGAGCAACGGGAACGGGATTCAATCCCACACGAGAGTGTCTGCAACCTGGTGCAAACACGCACCCCAGACGTGCTGAAGAGCTGGCACTGCTTCCAGTGACGACCACACGCACGCCACGTTCCTGTGACTTTCAGTTCACCCCTCGCTCGTCAGCCATGTTGACGACACCAAAGTGTTGCTGAAGCGCCTGTCAGAATAATGAAATTACCTACGCCATGTCTGTTTGCCAAAATTTCAGTGCACCTCCAGTGAAAGAGATGGTCCTCTTACTCACAGCCCAATGGAAGCCGTCATGGCCTCAACAGGTCTATGGTGTATGTGCATGGTCCTGCCAGCAATGAAATACAAGCTTTTCCAGTCTTTATTATTTCTATACTTTACTATTTCCAGTTTATTCCAGTCTCAGCATCCTGAATTTTGTGTTTGCTTACTTTTCACAATTAGTAAGTTATTCTCTTCTTGAGCAATTTTGTATTGATATTTTGTGTCTTCCAAAGATACCATTTCGACAATTTTACTACAAGCAGAATTCTGATGCACCTTAAGATTCTATCAGCAATCTCAACCCCCAAAGTAAAGTTGATAACTGAACAGATTTTCAAAACCCACAGGGCCCCTGTGAGAATGCCTTATTGATTGGGGGGGGGGGGACACACGGTGTACCAAAGATGACGAGTACAGATTGATTTTTCCTGATGAGTGGTTAATTAAAGACAGGGATTCTCTACATATGGATATGTAGCACCTCACCAGTTCTCTGCGTAATTACAAACTGCCATCCGAGGGTCCGTGTCGCTATCCCTGCATGTGAAACAGCATTTCAGCACTGGGGTCTCATTAAGGCCTGCGTACTGTTGGCATGTTATTGATTTCAGATATACCAATGAACTTGCTGATACCCGGGGATCCGGTGCCCTGCAAGCCAAATCTAATCACTCCACACTGGAGGCAGATGAGTGTTTTTTTTTCCTCCAGGCTTTCCCCAACAGCATGGGAGGAATAACGTGGAGAGAGTAAACTCAGCACTCGTCTGCCCCGAGGCCTCGGCATGCCTTTACCTTGCTGGGAGGGTTTTAGACGCATCTCAAGGCTGCGGTTTGTCATGTGCGTTCCCCACTGCCTCTTTGCAGAAAGAAACGGGCAGTTCAAGGTGCTGGACCACAACAGTGCCTTTATCTACAGAGCACAGCTGAAATACAAGCTTTCACCCCAGATTCTGACAAAGAAATCAAAGCCATTTTACAATGCGGCCTATTTGTTGTTATTAACAGCGCATCAAACTGCCATTTCGACAAGTACAACCGAATGAATACACTTTCAGCCCAATCACTGCAGAGTGGGCTGCTCTATAGAGGACTACAATGGAGTCCCCCCCCACCACCACCACCAACACCCTCTGCTTTATTTTCAGCTCTTTTTCAGAGCACCCTGAAGTTATGAACTTTGCCAAAATTAACTAATTTCCTTAAGGAACCGTTCTGATAATGTTTGTCACTTTCAGCAGCATTTTAAGTGTTTCCTACTCATAAAATTATTTTTCACAAACGTGATTTTGAAGCTTGAATCCATGACATGTTTCTTAAACTCACACTGTACAATATATCGGCAGAGACATTGGGATGCAGGCCTAAACGTCTGTAGTAACAAACATCCAAAGTCGTAAACCTCTACGATTTTAAAAACACGCAATAATCATACACGCGTAATCATAATTCTGCAGTGATTCTGCCATTGTGAAGCAGAAATCCAAGCTTCACCCGCTGACATCAGTATGTAAGTGACAAACTCGACCGTAAATAACACAACGGCAGGAAAAAATGCGGATAACGGCGGCTGAGTCATCGCTGGCATACAGAAATGCCTCTACACGCCTCACACGCCGCTGCAGCCAGACAGACGCCCGTGTGAAAACTGCACCCAAAAACCGCTGCCCTGCAATCAGAGACAGCAACTCTCTTATTACCTGCAACCATATATTTAAGCTGGTTTCACTTGTCACTGGTATGAAGGAATGAAAATAAAAGGAAATGATATAGACAATAATGAGCAGCAAATGCACCTTAGTAAATATGCTTAACATCAGATTTTTCCTGGCAGAATTCGCCTGATGCTTCCCTGTTACTCTTCAGCTGCTGTTGAACACTGGAATGGTGTGTTTTCTAGCATCTATTTGCCTACTTCAGATATCGTAAGTAGATCAGCTCATTTAATAATCAGCATGGTATTTTTCTGCCCCCTGAAACTCTCCTTGCAGACAGCTGTCTTCTTTGAAAAGAAACTTTCTACATGATCATATTGGCTGTTGAGTTTAGCTTTAGGAGAGTCTACTTTCCCCCCCAAACAAAGAAAGAAACAAGAAACTGGTGAAACAAACCCATGGAGTGATGTGCAAGACATTGTCATGTTGCTGTAATGTGTTCAAATGGAAGATGTTAGTAAAACAAAGAGCCCGAGCGCGCTGCTAACACAGGCCTGATTCCATGAAATCGCAGTGCAATCGCCCAGTTCTCTGGAGACTGCCATCATCCACAGCCCGCAGCAACCTGATCAGTTTATTTATAATCGTTTTTATGTTGCGTTATTTCAAATTTCCAAACAGCAACACTCAAAGCACACAAACGCGCACCACATAATCCGTTTTTAAGACCAGACGAGACCATGAAAATTAATTTTGAATCGGCGCCCTGGAGATGCCGTTTTGCATGTGACTTTAATGACATGCAAATGAGGGACGGGGCGTTTTTTTCTGACTGCGCTGCCGTCTTTGACGACAAACGAAAGAACAGGCGGAAAACCTGGCAGCACACTTTTCTGCATGGCTGAACTCTGGTGTCTGCGGCTCCCTCAGGTGTAGCGCAACATTAAAGTTTTATGCATGCACCCCATTGAGCTTCAGCAGAAGAGAACTTTGGAAGCCACGACACATAAAAGACAAAAAACAAAAAAACAAAGTCATGTTTCCAACCACAAACAGATTTCTCAACATGACCAGAAAATCAGTCTGAATGCTAGAGGAACCCCCTGGAGCCCTGTATAAATAGCATCACAGACCTGCTTTACTGATGGCTTGACTGAAAGCACAGGAAAGCAGAACAGGTCTCTCGCAGTGAAAAACACGACTCCTCCCTGTCTACGCCTATGCGCTTTGCACCTGCAGAGGAACACAGATACATAAACAGCCTGACATCACTGCTCACTGCCCAGTGAAACAGGCTGATGCCTGTACTTAAGGGACGACTCCATCAAAGCGCACAGTAGTTCGGCCAGAACATTCTGGAAATTTCCTAATGTGCGTTTTCCATTCATTTTAGCTACAATGAGCATGCTGGTTGTTTTCCCCTCACAAAAGGTCCCCCTACAAGCACTTCTGTAAGGTACTCTTCAAACTTAAATCTTTGACTGTCCAGCCCAAGTCAGATCTGTGTGACTGATCTGCTGGTGTGAAACACCAATGCCAAAGGGCAGCCTTTCCTGAACTTAAACACACAGAACAGAAAATCATCTTTTCAAAATGATATAAATTTTTATATCTGATGCTTAGCTTATGAAAATAATTTAAAACTATTTTACAACAGAATGGATCTGTGGATTTCAGAAAAAGTGAAATCTGAGTAAAAAATGAAAAGATTATATCAAGCGTTGGAGGGGCATTCACTTTCCAAATTTCTAACATAATTTCATTCTTTATTGCGGCGTTATACTGTGATGGAGTTCAGTCCCGATGTGAAACGACTCCTTTCGCTTAATCTCCTCATGTTTATTCATTTCCACGCACAGTTCAGCGCACTGCCATCTCCAATACTACCAAGGTCAATCAAGCAGCACTAAGGTGATTATCAGAGCGGTCTCATTCTGACTGTAAGCACAGGATACAGATGCACTCCAGAGCTCCTCAAATGGGATTGGCTCGTCGAGCGGAACATGGAGCAGGTCTTAGTGTCAGCGATGTTGGATCATTACTGCGGTAAACAAATCCCGGCCTTGGATATTCAGCAGAGGCGCTGCAGCCAACAGAACATCATCCATTCCAAGTTGCGAGGAGGGTGAGCCGGCACCGGCTGCCGCTTTCCGAGAGATTATATTATTTCAATCCCTCGACACCCCGTTAACCCCTGTTGCCCCCTCCCGCATTGCTCCGGTGTTTCTGCTTCGAGTGCTCGTGTCGAGACGCTGAAGCACCAGGCCCCTCCGAGCCCGAGTGAGATCGCTGAGTGACAGAACTAAAAACACCGGAAAAATCTGACACTGGCAAATTAGCGTGTGCCTGACTTCACCATTGTTTCCCCACCGGAGTACAGAGGGAAACACTTTACCAGAGAGCACGCAAATGAAAAGCTGTAGAGGTAGATTATCAAATAAGCCTACTTAGACAGAGGGAGCGGGAGGGCACTTAACAGAAACTCGCCGCACCTGCGCATCCACATGAATTCACCATGAGTCCTTATGAATTATGATCCTACAAAACCACGGTGGAAGAAACTGTTACAAAGGATGACAGGGAAAAAGGTCAGTCATTTCTTTTTTCCCCCCTGAGGAACAGCTCTGACTGAGGAGGCTACAGTGACAAGCACCACAATTCAGCCGAGTGTAGCTGGATATTTACATTGGTCATATATAATTCAACCCCTCTCCCTGTCTTGTATAAGTAATGTGGCCAGCGAGCCACTGAACTCCCTCCTGATTCTCACAGCTGCATGTGCAGTAAAGCAGGAAAGTAACGCCCACTCGGGTTAGCACTGACGGGCTGGGTCACTGCTTTAAACCCATAGCCGCGGCGGTAGATTCCGGCTCTCCATTTTAATATATGGGTTGGACTCAGAAAATCAATTCAGATTCCCATATTTTAATATGTGGCACTCAGATGGCCAAGTGTTATTAAGTAATTTGGGTGGGGCAATTTTTTCTGGGTGGATTGTTGTAGGGCGGGGCAGCTCTTTTCCCCCTTTATGCAACCCTATTTTTGAACCACCAATTGTGCACTCAACTCATTCCCTCAGGAGAACTGAGGCGAGATGAATGCAGTCCGCCCATGCACTCACACGCAGCCAACGGCTATTTTTTCACACTGCGCGTCACACAGCGCACCGCAGCCGAGCGCAAGCTCATTAGAGGACAGGCGCTACTCCACTGACGGCAACCAAGCAGCTCTCAGATGCCTGAGAGTGGCGAGACGAGAAACCCCGGGCCAGCCTACCCATTCCACCAGAGGCAGGGGTGAAGTCAAATTGTTTACTCCGGACACTCAGTCACAGTGGGCAAATGACAAAGCTGGGATTCAGCCCGGGCTGTGGAGCCCAGCTTGCGTTCAAGGTGAACACCTTAACCACTGAGCCACTCGGGAGTCAGGTGGGGCGGGTTTTACACATGCTATAGTCATTCCCTTTCTCAGCGATGTAGCAAAAGCGAGCCTCCAGTCATAGTCCTCAAAGGGCCCATGGTGCCCTGCTGGCTCTCCCCTACAGAGCAAAGTACCAGTGGCCAGAGCTCTATGGTCTCAGAGCACGTGCAGCGGTGAACTTCCTGCATCGCTCGCTACAATCGCCCATTTTGGCGAAGACGTGCAGAACACTGCAGGGCTTTGGCAACACGTTTCTACCTTCCTGCCAATTAACATGCGTTCTCTGGAGAGCCACTAGTCATTCCAAATTGGGGCAGAAAAGGCTGATGGCAAACTAGGGCAATCAAGTGGGGAGACAACAGTTATCTCTGAGGAATACCGCAAATATAGTACACAGTGTCATCTGCTCAGAAACTCCGCTGGAATATTTGAGAATGTCAAACGAGCCCAAAGAAAGAGCAAAAACAAAAAAAAAAAAAAAAAGTTACGGCAGAAAATAAGAATAAAACAAGGCTATTATCTTAAACCCCCCCCCACCTTTTGAAATTTCCAGCTTTCCAGAAAAGAGCCTCACAGAAGAATTCCCAGCTGTACTGGGGAGCTTTCATACTGCAGAGAGATCTCGGCGGTGATACACACACATCAGGCTTCTCTTAGGTTGTGTGTTCTTGACAATGTGCCCAAGGTAAGATAATTCAGGAAGCCTTTTCTCAAACTCCCCGTATTCATATACCTTACACACCGAAGCGCTGCGTCTGACAAACGTGCAGTAGTTTAAGACAGACACTTTTCACTGAGATTCAGCTTCTTGTGCTCAATTTTCCACTATTCTCAAACAAGTCCTTTTATTTGCTTCTTCCTGAGAGCCATGAAATATACGTTTTGCCTTGCTGTTGTGACAAACTGCTTTAAGTTACAATGCTTCAATTAATCGGCAGCTCACCAATGCCTTTTGGCTACAAACTCATTGTCAGTGATGCATGACTAAGCTTTGATGTTACTTAGATAATTTGCTAAAGCATTATTAAAGCATCATTCATTATTCAGCTCTTTATGTCACCGGGAGTTAAAGCAATAGCCGATTTTCTTGTATAATGCAAATGAACAGGCAAACTCTGCTGTTAAACTAAAATCTGCTTTGCAAGTACACATTAATCAAAACTTGGATCAAGGTCCAAAATCAATTCAAATTCCCATTTGTGATGTTCTAACAAGACAACAGTTTGTGTTTGGAGGAAATACAAGAAAGGCTCCTTTTCAGGCGTTCATTTCAGATGCTTTTTGTTTTGAGTTTTTTTTTTTTTATGGAAGATCAGCATCACAAATTCTCTTTCAGCAACAAATGTTCATACCTTCCAGGGTGTGCAATGGCAACATAAATGCCTTAAATTTACTATATACTACTATATGACTATATTGTATAAATATATAAATAAATTTACTTTTAGATATGTCACTTTACACTCATATGTATTCAATACAATATCACCCAAATCACACCCACAGCTTTGTTGTTTTAAAATATGAATGCCACACACACACACACACACACACGCGCACGCACACGCACACGCACACACACACACACACACACACACACACACACACACACAGAGTGCATATTGTGCTTACACCATACGCACTACTGAGTCTCCAGGTTGTCTGGAGTTTTCTTAAATTAAAAGATGGAGGAAAACAGGTTTATCCCACATCTTCCATCTGCTGACAGGGATTCATGTTCATTATCCTTCACAAACATCCTTCCAGAGAAGTTTCACACTGGAGAAAATATGCAGTAATAACATATAAACATCATGCAAAACTATGCCGGTAAAGAACACATTTTTTTCCTCTAATGCTATTTGCATGAGGTCAGTCTTGCGAGAAGGATTTGGATTAAAGGGAATTTTCCAACAGCCATGAATACTGTCAAATTACACCAGCTGTAACAATTATGCTTTAATCTGCCAAGCCAAGTGTGCAATCCTGTCCAATATTGCTGCAGTTTTTTTCTCTCCACGAAATCTTACACACCAGCCACAACAGTTCAGCTTCAAGAAATACCTTATAATCACAGCACAGCATATTCTGAACCAATACATACATTTTACACTGCCTGCATCACACAATTGGCATTTCAGAAAATGCATGCATTTTAGCAAGTGTGCCTCAAACTCAAAATGATGATGCGTGTTACCTAGTTATTCAGATTGTGAGATGCTGAGTTTATGGTAGGAATTAGATATTAGATATTCTGTAGTAGTTTGGATCATTGAAAGCATCTTTATACTCAACTTCAGCTCCTTCAGATTCCTGACAGTTAAATCACCCGCAGCAAATATACATGGTTGCGTCTCATGGGGAAATCCCTCAGCTGCATCAGGTTTTCTAAAATCTCTTTTGTTCACATTGATATAAAAAAGGGAAAAGGTCATCCATGATGGCGCGTTTCCCCTTGTGGAACTGTAAGTCTTTGATATGCTGATCAAATCCGGAAAGGCTTTTGATATGCTGATCAAATCCGACACCTTCACTTGTCCTACAACTGACAAAAAAATACAAAATCCAATCATGCGTAACCTGTTAAATAACACCGATTACGTGGTTTATTTGCTTGGTTATCCCTGTGGGGAGGGCTATGCTGAGGAAACGGCAGACTTTAAGAATGAGACCTAAGCCTGGTGCAAACTAAGTCTCCTGAAAGTGATAAACTTTGCAAGCAGACTACAGCAAAAACAGTACTGTTGGAGCTCACAAGGCTCAAAAGGGGGGGGTGGGGGTGCAGTAGGTTTGAAATCAGAGAACCTGGCTGTATGGTGCCGCCCATTGTCAGTGATGCTGCCCCTACAGGCCTGTACTGATCACACCTCCACAAAACACAGTCGCAAACTGCTTCTGTCTGTCTACCCAGCTGCTACCTTTCATCTTTTATGCTTGTGCTGTCTGCAGCGGTGCACTGTGTTGTAGTGAACAGGTCCCACAAACACTCACGCTCTCTCCCCACAACTCAATAAATTACTCATCTTCAGCTGGCTGTCCACCATGTATTCTTTGGCTAAGAGCTTGCGTCTAAATATATACTGTGCAAATAACAGTTATGGAGCACAGCTGTTTCTTGCTGGCACATTATGAGAAGTTATTTTTCATTGGTTGTTGGCAGCCTTTCATCAGTGGTGTAAAACCGGAATCAGAGAAAATATCGAGCCTGGTGAAAATTCACTCACAGCTCCTACAATGCACCTGACTCACTACACCATATAAGGCAGGAAGAGGAGGCAGGGGCCAAATTTCCACAAAAATCACACCAGCCTCTTAATGGCTAAACAGCTACATTAGGGCTACACATATACGGCCTGTACTAGGTGTGCATATACACTGGAAATTAATGAGCATTGTCATGCATTACGCATCCCTTACATCCACACATTACCCTTTATGAATATTATGCATTGCTTCTCGACAAACCATTCATTTCAAGAGGGGGAATCCCACATACTGCAGACAAGATAAAAAGACATTTTATTGAAAACAAAAACAGCTGTTTGTGCTGTTTGTGAGTTGGCATATTTTTAGCGGTGAAGCAGCCATGATCATTTGGCTTCTCTCCCCATGAAGGCTGGCTTACAGGGTGGATGCAGTATTAGACAAGACAATGGTATCTTTAAGTAAGCCGTCTACCCTACAGGTCACGGCTCACCATGCAGCTCAAAGTAAAAATAAGAAGCAGCAGTACATCATGTTCACCTGTGTCATTATTTACTCCTCCACGGACAGTACAATTTCACTACATCCATGGCAAGAGAGGTGTAGGTAACATGCCGGTCACTCACCTGACGCTGATGGGCGGCTGTGGCCAGAACACAGGCGCTGCCTCCAGAGTCCTGCCGTTACTTCACCTGTTGGACATCATTTTGCAGATGAAAACCACAATGCAAATTCAAACTTTTAATGTTAATGTGCTCTAACCAAATGGATTAAATGACTACTTGGCAAGTGTGCAGTGTTTTGCTGTTTTTACTGAATGACATCATAAAGCAAAGGCAGCACATTACAGCGTTTCTGCAAAAGCAACAGATGCCGTGTTCCACACCACCATTTGCTCTACTGTTAGATTTTCATGGTTCCCCTTGTTCACAGATAAGTGAACAAATTAAATAATAATTAGACTTCAGAATCATCTAAAGACAACTCGACTCCTGACTCTTGTGTTCCTCTGCACTTAAACAGAGGGCACATGTAACAGGAATGATTAAAGCCACTGGAATAAAACAGGAACACCTACATATTACGCAGCGACACACGGTACGCAGTTACAGTTGGTTGTGTGTGTTTGAATACTACTCTCATAAGCCTTATAAAGGAACTGCTACCTGCTCTGAGATGACCCATACTGCATATCCTCAGGGTCTCTTTCTCAAAAGGATGTGCGTGTGTGTGTGACTTTTTCATAAGCTGTAAAAATGCTGCAAAAGGCTTTAGCTGTGATATAAAGCCTTTACTTCAGTGGCCAAATCACGATCCAAACAACGCAGAGAATTACAAAGTCTTCTCTAATCTTTGCTTTCTTTCAAATTTCCAACAGAAAGCAGTGACACAGCAATTACTCGCTTGAGTTCTCATGATATTTGTGAAAGATCCCAGTCAGGCTGGAAGCCAAATCATACCACAGAAAAGGAAAACTGGTCTTGTGAAAGTTGTAAACAATAAACAGTACTTGTGTCCTCTGACCAAAATTTAGTTTCTGTACGGTTTTCTTTGGACTTCCAAATGTAAGCGTAAGCACAGCACTCAATACCACCAATTATTCTATTCCTATCACTTAAAAAAAAGTCTACAGTGTTTGGCTGTGTGTGAAATACACTCATTGGCAAGGTTATACTTATCAAACATAAAGACATCAGAAAGGCATATGGGGTCCCACAATGTTACATTCTTGGGCCTCTTTGTCACCACATACTGGAATAAGCACTGAAAGCCTTATTCAGAAACCGGGTTTTACTTTCCACCATTACACATATGATGTGCAAATACTCTTTTTATGAAACAGAGGGACCTCTACTAGTGAGAGGAAAAATACTGTGCCTTCATCACTTTCACAAAACTTGAACAAAACAGTGAACTAATATGAAAGTTCTGGCTGACTGAGAATGGATGACAGAGATGCTGTTATACTATTAGACCCTCTCTGGAATCTTGCTTGAAAATATCAAGGGTTGTTTTCTTCCTCTCCTTCTTAGAAGCACTGCCACAGTGAGATGCTTCCCATTCCTCAAAGACACAAAAATGTGGCTTAAGCCAAGATTTTCGCCACTGACTGTCCAAACTACATTTTTTCCACAGTCTAATTAGAGTGCTGATTAGAGTGTCTGAAACCAAAAAATATTTCATCATATACAGCTGGTCCTTGCCTCACTGTGAGTCATCAAAATTCTGCTCTTTACCAACAAAGCACACTGAATGGAGCGGTTCTGTCACACCTGAACGAGCTTATCATTCCATACATCCCTCTCTAATGGTTTTAAGCAGCTGGCCGCCCACTCATATCCAGATTTTCCAAGGGTATAACAGGTGGCAGCTCTTTTAGCCACAGGGCCCTGAAATCGGAGAATAACCTGCCTCATTATCCGCTGCACTGCGGGATTCAGGTTCTAAATTTACTTAAACCCACCTCTTCAGTGTCTCTCTCGGATTAGAAAACCTCTCACCCCCGCTGAGGGCACAAGATGCATCCCTCGCTTGGCTCCCTTAGTTGGGCTCGCGCTTCGCATATTACCTGTTGCCAAATTCTAACACCTGCTTTACTACGGATAGGCAAAACTGAACCACTGATCTATGCACAGGTC
The DNA here is from genome assembly GCF_013368585.1 of Megalops cyprinoides. Classification (NCBI taxonomy): domain Eukaryota; kingdom Metazoa; phylum Chordata; class Actinopteri; order Elopiformes; family Megalopidae; genus Megalops; species Megalops cyprinoides. The sequence goes on along the minus strand of NC_050607.1, from coordinate 3,423,608 downwards.
CTGTGCGACAGCACGGCCTATCCTTCATCTTAATTTGCTAAGGACATGAACGGGCTGTTTCTGCCTAGTGGAAAAAGCGTTATCCTTTATAATGCGCTGGTCTCATGTTTACAGCACAATGTTTAATGCCACCCCGATCGTAATTGCCTCCCTATTGCGGATTAATTATCTGGCCCGTTGCAATGTCTGTAACAACCATATTCCCTAATAGTGTTCAAAACGCACTGAGCTTTAATGATGCTTTGTTCACCAAATGGATCTCTTTTGTAAGTCAATCGATTCACTAATAGGCCTGTGTAATACGTTTTCTTAACTCGTTTGTAATTTAACTCATTTCTCTTGTGAGCTGTCCGTTTATAGAAGTAAACGGAAGGCTGTGTGCACTGCGTAAAACAGCGCTGATCAATACACGATCAACAACCTAATGGCCAATTAACCTCAGATCACAAAGTGGCCGTTTACCTCTGCTCGGGACCCCGCCACCACAGAAAGCGGCGCATCCAGTACGCTGCACCGGGTCTTCTGCTGCGCCTCGCTGCACAGTACTGCAACATCAACCCGACACACATTAGTAAATACAAATATCATATTTCCAACAATACTCAAGAGCTGGGGCAAAGAGTAAGAATCTACCACGGGATATGTGCTCTGAGCTATCCAATTTTGACAAATGTATCCCAATGATTATAGGTCTCAACCAAGCGTAACTCCATGGTTTTACCTGTAACTGTTACAGTAGCAGCAGAGCAGAATGTCCACCTTGCAAACTCTTTTTGTACCAAAAATGACCTCTGGACAGCAGTGTGGTGTGAATGGCTATCCTTCACTATTTCGGATATTCAGGTTGTACCAAACAAGCCTGTCGAGCAATAGGCTACGGTTCATTACTACTTCAGTTTAATAGCTTCAAAACCACCACGGAGGTTTTGAAGCTATGCTAATGAATACCAAGCTAGGTAACTACAGTAATAAAACAAATGTAATAGCTCGTAACGGAAGACGGTGGAATTTTTATTTAGTCTTTTTTTTTTTTTAGTAAAAAGTAGCAAGTAGTGTGTTACAGTAATTCCTCTGTACCTCCTGAAACGGACAAGCCGTTTGGTGTGGTAGCTGTTTGTTTGCGCGTGACGGCTAATAAATATTACTAAAAAATGAACATTTCCTCTAGGTTTTATTTTAATATTTGCTTTCATATATAAGTTTTCGATTGTGTGGTGTTGTAAAACGTTTCTCTGAGTTTCCACTCATTGCTTCTTCTTTTAACTTACCACAAAATATCGGCGTTTCACATCGCCGCGCAGCAGAGAGAGGACGAGCGCTTCAGTGGTCACCCAAGGCCAAAATCGAGCAAAATCTGCCAAAATTGGATTTTTATGGCGCATTTGACAAGGACGTTGACATAAAGCACCGAACTAAAGAGAAATTGATGAAATAATGCTCGGTTTGTTGCTGAGGTACAGCGGTCCCGGACACCGCTCCTGAAGGCACGCCACACCGTTTGTTTTCGGTATTACGCGAAACGACGCGGTTCTGGAGAGGTGAGGCCACCTGCTCAGCGCTGATTACTGCGTCGCGTGCTCGGCGGAAGGTGGCGGACGCGCTGCAGGTTCCCGCCCACACAGCGGAGACATTTGGCGCCGGTTGGCGTGAAGCTGCCACAGCTGGCAGGCAGTCCGCACTGCCATGAGGCATATGACCCGATCGTGGCCCGGGTGTGGCAGAGGTGGCACCGTCTTTAAGGCGGCAAACAAGACATGGGACAGTTGTTGAGCGTAGTATTTGGCCCAGATGTCAAATTAGAACTGTGGGCCCCATATGTATGGCCGGTCTTGTCCCGCAGTTAAAATGTAATTTCAGTAATTCAGTCAGCAATTACTAGCGAAACGGGACATATGACTCAAATAATATTAATCTGATCTGAAACGAACACCGGAAACTTGCAGCGGACATGCTAAACGTTCAAAAGAGATACAGGTCGACGGTCATTGACATTTTATGCCAAAATCTTGTCAAAGAATGAAAAGGTATGTAGTGCCAACACTTTATCTGTACATTGAAATTCACTGAACTGAATTGTTGATAAGCAGAACGGCAAAAACGGCGTGAATTTGCACTTACGAATATAATTGCTTCCGTATTTAATTCCATAGAACTGCCATGTGGCAGTGAAATCTCTTATCCAGCCCACCAACGTATCCACTCTTTTTTGGTCATACAGTAGGCTGAGATATGGCTGTCATGGGCCATGTGTGGCCCGTGTTCTGGCTATCAGATCTGGACCACCCGTGGACCGTAATTCATTGCTGTATTTGGGCCGAGTGTAAGTGGGCTGTGTGGCCCGTCACTGGGCCAGACTAATTTTGCTATGCGGGCAGGTGTTGCGATTAAAATACTGTCTCAATAGGCGTGTCTGTCTGTACTCCGTGCGCACAGTTAAGCTAGGAGCTGAACGAAAATATATGGAAAAGTAAGCATTTCATTAATAAAAAAAAAAATTTCCTACATAATGTCATTGAACAACAAGGTCAGACCGTGTTGTAATTTGACTGCTCTAATCAGAAGATCTTTATCACAACACCAGCATACTTTTCAAATGTCAATTACTCAAGTACTCTTCAAAACTCTGTTGTTATCAGTGCTTAATCGGTGCACCTTCTCTATGAAAACCAGCAACAGGACTGAAGAGCATTTCTCAAGTGAAATTAGGGCTGCACAAAACCTTATTAATTACAGTAGTGCAGTTTATGAAGAGGAATGTCTATAAAGACTTACACACACATACACATACATATATCATTTTTGAATAATTCCTATTATCACCTTGCATGTGTACCCATGTACAACAAAAAGTTTTCAATTTGAGCAGGACTATATGGTAAACAATGATGAAGACCTTTTCATGATTGTAGAATTGTAGGTTAACTGTTGGAGGGAATTCACAGCAACATGCAAAACTGTCAAACGTGAGTTTATTTTTCTTGCCGTACTTCATACAGGGGATTGGAAATATGTCTTTCTGTTCCTTCTCCTTCACTTCACTCATAAGACACTCGTCTCTGCTCCCCAAAAGGGATCTGAAATCAGAGTTCAATGGTAATACTTGAGATTTCTTGTGGTGAACAATCATTTAGGAAAGGGAGACACTCCAGGGTTCAATTATAGTTTTTGGCAGAGCAGGAGTCTGTGGTCCTTATCAGATTTGTACAGAACACTCTGTAGTCACAGTTAAAACTCTTGGCTATGAATTGGAAAGCCACATTGGACAGTCTCCTTACCCCTATGATGTTATTCAAAAAAAGGAGCAATTCTGAACAATTGAGCCTCTCAGCAAGAATATGTGGAAAGCAAAACATAAAAGTAGGTCTTCTTTCAGTTCTGAAAAATGGGAGATAATGAAAGCACATAATGAGGTTTTCTGAAATATACGGGTACGTTAATGGATAAAGCAGGTGAAGTCTTTCCTTGAAGTTACAGGGGTTCAGATATTGAACTCGAGATGGATATTAAAAATGAAAATGAATTAAAGTTTGGCATTAGCGGTTGGTGCCAGTGGCAGAGTTGAGGACGCTGGTGGAACAGAGCAGACATACTCAGTTATTGAATGGAGAAGGGAATTCGATAGCTATGTAACTACAAAGTGGGTACAGTTAAGAAACAGAAAAAAAAGACTTGCAAATGATCTGTAATGCCAAGATTGGCCAAATATGAAATGTATCCATGTCATATTTATCTTGATAAAAGCGAACAAGATTTTATTTTGTTTCATTTTTTTATTTATTTCATGTTTTTTCCTTTATTATTACTCAGTCTGAAATCCTGACATGCGCCTTCATGGTGAAATGTCTCTGTACAGTGCAGTTCTTGGGTGATTCTTCACTCACCGTAACGCGGAAAAAAATAAAACAGCACTGTTTTCTAAGACGTATTTCCTTTTGGGCAATCACATATTGATATAAAGTCAAGCTTGACTTATTATGATATGAATCCTCTATGAAGAAAGTAAAAACTGTCTCAGTCATTTGGTTTAACAATGGAGGAAAGCACCTAATTACTACAATGTGCAGTTAATAATTAAAGAAACATATCTTGCACAGAGGCATTTGATGTTTTTGGATTAAGTAATTTTGTACTTTGTACTTACTTACCTCCTGCCTCAGGTTTTCAGCAGGATGTCTTTTTTAGTGTGCTGAAGTTTTTTCTGTACATTAATCATTCAACCTCATATTCAATTAATAAAGTAAATTAGTGGATGAGGGTTTTTCGAATTGTTTTAATCACACCAATATCTGGGCGAAGTTTATCATATTTCACCAACCCCAATTTGAGAGCACAGACCCTAAAGCAATGAAAGATATAAGTACACACACACACACACGCAATGAATAATTGGGTTTTTTTTTCATTCACTTAAGCAGTGAATACAGGCCATATCAAAGATGGCAGTATATTCAGTCTTAACCAGCCATCTTTGTTTTAATTTCCCCAGATGCTGGGAAATTAGCAAAGGGAGAAAAGCAAGTGATCCATCCCTGAGGAGCTCTTGAGCAGGCTTCTTGCTCGTGTCATAGCCATTACCACAGATAAGGCGAGTTCATTTTACTGAATGCCTCTTTACAGACACACGTGCTCATTAAAACTGGAAAACTGAGAACTAACTGTGTGGGAGACAAGTAAAGCAGTCACTTAGTAACTAAAGTAGTTCATTACTGGGTGACAGGTGTTTAGAGAAATAAAAAATGCAGTAACGATAATCATTTTACTTCATTAGCCTTTCTGGTAAAATCCTTCATTTCATTCTGTATAAACCTGACCTTTGATCTCACTGTAACAATCCAGCAACGCGTTACCCACTAAAGCCCTAAACATGTTCTAATTTTGTGCACAACATGTACTGAGTTCTCAAATTTTATTTATTCAGTTACTGAAATGATATTTAATGGTCAGCAGGGGAGGGATGGTGGGACATGAAAGGGGGAATGGAGGGGCTGGGGGCCGAGGGGATTGTTGCATGTGATGTGAAAATAAAATCAATAAAAAAATAACTTTGAGAGATACTCACTAAAGGCCTGAATGAGGTGAGCCTTGATGTTCAGTATACATGTATACACACATCAAAACCACCAATGAAATCACCACAGCTACTTCCATACACTGAATACCTACTGACAAATGGGAAAGCATGCCCAGGCAATGCAACAGATCTGCTGAGAACAGAGGAGTGATCCACACTGTGGAGAGAGGGCTGTATAACAATGGCGGATGTGTGCATAAAGGACCTGGGGGAAGCTGGCTCTTCAGCTACCTCTTCAGCTCTTTCTGCTTGGCAGTACACCGTTCTGTCAGCAGATCATCAGAGCACACAGGACATCTGTATCCGTTCCAGAAGCACGTCATTAGAGACGATGGAAGGGCAGAGCCCTGAGTACAGAGCTCTTACGGGTTCGCTGGCTCCTGAACACAGCTTAAATACATCAGCGATTAATATGCCCTTATGCCTCTCTACTTCCTGAAGTTACAGCAGCGACATATGGAGAAAAAATAAATAAATAAACAATAACCAGTGCATGACCGACATTACTTTCTTAATCCATTCCCCTGCAGAATCACAAGACACAGCCTGTAAAAGCAACAGCTGAAGTACTGGGATGTACAGTGTAAGGCAGGGTGTCGAAGGTGACGTCTTTTGGCCCTGCCTCTCAGCGGTGAGATGACTGACAGCTGCTGGCTGGTGGGTGCTGATTGGTGGGCTGTCTGCATAAAGAAATTCAAATTCAAAAACAAGCCACCGGCTCCAGTGACACTCAGCATCGTCTCACTTTACAATTTTTCAAAGGGATTTTTCTGTAAGGCAGAGAATGTAATGACGCGTAACCTTCTGCAAAGTGTCCTTGCTGAAAATGGTTTTATTAAACAGTGTTATTTAAGCATGTAAATGCGTTAGGTGCAGTTACGCATCGCTTTTTTCCTCCTACACTGACTAAAACATATAAATATTTAACATTTTAATTAGAATTTTTTCCTTGCAACATTCAAAGCGGTAAATTCAATATGGCTACATTTTGTTAAAAACACAATATGTACAATAATTGTAATACACAAGGTATTTGGCATACTTACAGCAATCTCATTAAGAAATTTACAATTTCACAAGTACTGATTCATGTAAATATTTTATCCCAAATTCACAAAAAAAGAAACTAAAACCATACAAAACAACTGGAACATGTAAGAATACTGTAGTTAAAACCAGAAAATAAACGGCCCAAAAAATGGTCACTGAGTTAAGCAATCCATTGTCCACTGACATATTACAGAACAATGTCTGTCCACAATAAAAACACTTTCGAATAATGGGTGTTCAGTCTGTAAACCACGACTCCCACTTTACAGCACATTCTGTCAGCGACAGATCCTTCAAGTCGAATAACAAACAAATAAGAAAAATAGTTTGAAAAATGTTCAACTGTACAAATATATCACTAAACATCGCCTGGCAGAAAATGCTGTTGAAAGCTTTGCAAACAGAATGTGTTAACTCTGTGTTTGTTGGAATGGACGTCTTTTCCATGAGAGGGGATGGGGTAGGCAGTGCAGTATGGCAACATCTAAAAAGATCAATGTACATCTTCACTTCCATAAATTTGCAAATGCCCATGCTGGTCAGAGAGTGACTGCTCTGTCCGTGGCCCGCTCCTTACTGTAGTTAGCGGTGCTGCCAGAACTCAGCGGAAATGCTCACTTGTGCTTGGTCTGAAACGACCTCTCTCCATGCTACAGTACTCATATTGCTCTGCACAGGCCTCCTGCCGTTAGACAGCCAGGTCTGCTTTCACGCACTGGACACACGGTTCAAAAATACATGTTACACAGCACAGCCGCGGTCCAGTCACACTCCGGTAGAAGTGTCCGACGCTAGATTAGATTCTAAAGTTCCAGTTACATAAAAGCATACATGGTCCTTTGGCACAAAACTTGAAAAAGCCCACAGATCTAGTTTAAGGGACACATAACCTTCAGGCAAGACTGGCAGATACTAGGTTATACTGACTGACATACAGTACAAGAGACCTCTAGCACCTTATAGCTGTTTAGGAAAGTAGAGAGTAATTCTAATAAGTGGCAGGCCTTGCTGAAGTTCTTCATCAACAGAGACTTCAGTTTTAATATTTAAGGCAAAAAACTGTTATTTTTATCCAGTATATACATATATTAGGAATTTTACATCTATCAAAAAATATGAAACAATTCTTTATCTTGCAGAACCTGCCCTCTCTAAAAAGAACTCTTCATTCTCCTCTCTTCTTCGTTCCTCTGGAGACTCGGGGTCACCGAACCCCCGAAAGTGTTGGAGTGCAAAACGTGCTGGGGGGTCGCCATGGCTACAGCTGCGACACCTTTCTGGGGAGGGGCCGGGGGCGTGGGAAGGGCTCGCCCTTGCCGGTGCGGAGCTGGTGGGGTTTGGGCGGCAGGGCGGGGGGTTCGGCGCTGGGCGGGACGGACAGGCTGTGAGGTAGGGGTACGGGGCGGCGGGGGTTGGTGCGCTCGTACACGCTGTAGGGGGGCGGGGTCTTGTTCTCGCGGCGGATGAGCTCATCAGAGCCGCTGGAGACGGAGGTGGTGAGCGCGGGCTCTCCCGGCGCGGCCTCGATCCCGGACGTCTCCGACACACTGCAGCGGCTAAGCGAGGAGATGCCGCTGCTGTAGCTCCCGGACAGCGCCGGCGAGTTGGACACCAGCCCCGCCGACTGGCACTCGGTCGGGGACGGGGTGAAGGGGGGCACAGCGTTCTGCAGCAGAGCACAGACCAAGAGCGTTACACACCAGACAGAAGAGCGTTAGAGAGCACAGACTACAGGATACAACACAGGGCAGAATGTCTGCTTTCCACTTCAAGAGCTTAAGCTGTGTGCATTGGAATGATATAATATAATATCCCATATAATACAATGACAATATAGTATCCCATACTCTTCCCTCAAAAATTCCTACTGTCAGAATGTTTCCCAAGCAATTATCTGGCCTACAGTCTGATTATGTGGGGATCATGTTTTCATACTACATGTTGTTCTGTTGAATTTGGACAAGTGAAAAAGACAACAAACATCCACACATTAAAACATTAAAACAATTCCATCAGCATTTATTATGACGTCAAAATGTCCTTGACACAGGTACAGCACAGCACAGCACAGCACAGGATGTCCAATGTTACATCTTTTGTCCTGCTTCTCTCTCTCTCTCTCACAGCTTAAAGGTAAACTGCCAGAGGCGAGGACGCGAAGGGTTAGTGAGGTTTAGTGGAGGCTCTGCAAAGGAAGAGTGGCAAAGCACTCTGGGGCACCGGTGACTAAGCATTTTCATAAGTGCTGTTTTTCCTCACATGAAACAGTGTGAAACAGCGAGTCAGTGACTGCCCAGCATGCACCTGGAGCAAACTCTCAGTGTGCAGCTGTCTTTTCTGTCCCCACTTCCTGCCAGCAGCAGAAACCTGGAGCGAGGGCGGCCCATCAAAGCCATCCGGACCTGCACACCCACCACCTCACAGTCTGGTGTGAACGCCTGCGCACCAGTAAAGCACTCCGGAGTCCTGCCAAGGAGGCTGAGTCACAGAGCGCCCATCCTCACAGTGAACGCAGTGAGCATCATGCTGAATAATGCGTGTGTGTGTATGCTGTTTCTGTCTGCACCATGCTGGCTATGGGGAGGTACTTCTGTCCCATCTTCTCGGATCAAACACGTCACCCAATCAGCCAGGCCTTGCTTATAAATGCTCTCCAGGGCTGTGTCAGAGTGAAAGCCTATTCAGCAAACACTAAGCTCCTCAATGTACACAGCTACTGTAAGTGAAGAGTGAGAGAATACCTGCAGCGGTGAATAGATTCAGGTAATAACTACAAAAACAGGACCTGAGATCTGAGCTCAATCATGCAGTGAAGATTCAAAGCAAAGGATCAGTATAAATCTTCATTAAGCCCAAATGATCCACCCTGATGCCGACGATGACTTTATCTATAATACTAACTTCCATTAATGAGGTACCCAAGCGGTGTACTGAAGGCACTTCTGATTCCAGTGGAGAATAATCGCCTGAGGGAAGCGGCAAGTCTCTGATAGCTATGGTGTGTGTTCCCTGATGCGCAGTGACGGTGTGTTTGTGCTGTGCGCTGGGCTGTCGTCAGTGGGCCTGGCTCGGCTGTGATGGACAGGAGAGGTCTGAGCTCCTGCCCATTTGAGGGGTGCTGGCACACACGTGCCACAGAATTCTGCATCGTCCGCCCAAACAGGGATCCCCTAGCTCAACCGCACAGAGTGGGGGGGGGGGGGGGGGGGTGTCACGGAGTTCTGACCCCACTGCTCCCCTGAACCTCACCACAGCTGTGCACTGAGGGAGATATGTATACACTTTCTTTTTTGCATGGAAAACTGTCAGAGAGTGGTTCACCCCCGCTGTGAACGGATGGGCCAATCACAGCACATAGGACAGACAGGGGGCGGAGCTGGGGACAAACCTTTTGTGGAGACCTTGGCGCGGGGACAGGAGACAGTGACCTCAGCTTCCTCGCTGGCGACCCTGTTCAAATTTAAGGAAATAAAGAGAGAATGTGTCACTGTGTCACACCCACCAGAGAAACTTCATGCATCTTCAAGCCTGTTAGTTTAGGCTGGGCAGGTGCGCATGGCTTTTAATCACTGAAATGTGTAGCTGGTGTTCTCACTCTGCACTAAACTGTTTAGGTCTAACAGCTGGAGTCTTCCAGGGCAGCACACTGCCCTTTGTACTGGGATGCTGTGTGCTCCACTGGAAGAAAAAAGACACTTTGAAGTATCCCATCTGCTTCGGGCAAAAAAGCAAAAACACAGTCCGGTTGTGACAGAGAATCAGGGCTCAGGGGAGCCAAGCTGTTAGTGTCCGTCTCAAACCTGCCATTTCTCCAGATTTGGGCTTTAGTGAAGGCTTGAAGAGATAGAACAGAAACAAATTTTCTAAGAATTCGATCTTACGCTACAATGGCGGGATTAAGCCATGAAAGGATGGGAGTAAAAAATCTGCCTAAATGCCACAGATTTTGCATTGTGCTTCCCGCTAAACCGGATTCTTTCTCTGTTCCAGCCCCAGCTTCCCCAATTGATTCCCTCGTCTGTGACAATAAACAAAGATCATGTAAAAAGCGCTCCTTAATTCCCCTCACTAGACTGCGCTACCGCTAACACAAAGGGCTAAACGGCCGTCGCTGTAAGCGGAAGCGAGTGACTGCAGACAGCAGCAGTGACCGTACACACACGCATGGAGAGAAACAGCTGTGCGGTGAAACAGCAGGCGGAAGCACTGAGAATGGGCAGAGATGGGCAAGCCGCACAGCAGAAAGAAGCATAGCACAGCGCACAGCCTGAGCCGATGAGTGCGAGTCAGGAAGAGCAGGAAATGTTAGCGCCAGTTCCGGAATGTGTTCCATTGTTTTTTGTTTTTTTTTTTTTTACCTGGGTACGGTGGCCTAGGAGGGACAGGGGGTGATACCAACTTTCCAACAGTGTCTGATAATTGCGTGTTAGCTTCTTTAGCACTGTCTAGACTCCAGCTACTCGGGGTGGGGTTCACCACTTTGATATACAAAAGACATATCAGGAAATCTGGTCAGTAACAATTGGTTGAAAACAGCCTGAAAAAAAATTGTAAGATGACATTTAGATCAACTGAAAATACTACAGTAAATTGGAAAAATCATGTCAATTCCAATAGCAAACAGACAAGTCCTATAGGATGTTTCCATGGCAATTTCATTTCATTTCCACATAAGACAGCATTTTTCCCCCCACATACAAATAATGTAACAGTGCAAAGAAACAAACAGCAAAGAATACACATTTTCATATTTTACTTGTTAACAAATTGGCACTTCACCCCCTAGAGATATTCACTTACGAACTAATGGGAGTAGATATTTAAAACATATTTGTGCTCTTACATAAATATGTTCATTGCAGCTGAAATTCAAATTTATATCTTAATGGCTTATAAAATGGAGGGTTCTGCTTTAGAATAAGTCATTATTCGCCTGTGTTCACACAATCATCCCTATTAATCTGCTGCTACAAAATTTAAAAGTGACATACTCATTTCTGGAGTTCAGTTTTATAACAGTCCCGTTAACCTTCAAACAGCAGCTCAAATTAAACAATCTCAAGTGCTCCATTCTTAGCAACTGCACAGAATTCATATTGAACAAGTAACAACTGTCTCTCAGGAATTTAATAAAAATAAAGGCTGCTTCAGCTCAATATCCCCCCGAACATGCCGACTTCAAAAAAAAAATGAGCCATACAAATGTATAAACATCATTATTTGACTTCCGCAATTCCTGCTTAAATGAGTCTTCCTCGAAAGGTTAACACATCAACAAAACAACAAAACCCTTAGGCACTTAGAATGTCTTGAAATAACACTCGAAAAAAAAAAAAGAAGTGTTCAATTGAAAACTTCCATTTTTAGATTCGTACCAAAATAATCTAGAGCAGCTCAGCTGGCTGTTTGTAAATTACACTCATTCCTTTAGCGTAGGGGGGATGAAACCAAAACTGGGCCACCTAGTGATTCTCTGTCACTGAAGCAGCTGTCAGCAGCCAAGTCACTCAAACTCCAAGCGGCTGAGCCATCCGCTATATTTAAATCTCTGCGGTCTGACTGAGGAGTGATTTCACGGGATAGAACATGCGGGGCAGCTGCAGGGGACCGGTAATAAATATTACATGAACAAAGACTCTATCCGCAGCGTGCGTGTTCATCCAAGGCAACATGCTGTCTCGCAGCCCACACACACACTGACATACATCCCTGCTTTAAGCTCCAGGGACCCATAACTTACAAAGCAAACCCCTCCTGAGATGGAGAACTCTCTCCTAAAGTTTAAGGTAAGGGAAGGCCACATTCTCTACAAAATACCACAGAATACTAGCGAAACTGAAGCAGTATCTATCGGAAAAGTAAATGCCTGGATACATACAGTATTCATAACTAAAACCATCTCGCTATGTGAATATATACTACCATTTTGAAACATAGGTTCTGGTTATGAGGCAGTGTTAAGCAGGCCTACCTTTCTCTGGAGTGGAGAGATTTGGGTCACTCCGTGGTAAGGAGTTGTCCCCTATCTGATGTGGCAGCACTCTCTGCAAAAGGAATCAGTGAATAGACTTTTAATGTCAACTGCACGCATTCTTTGGACCTGTAAGGGGTCCAGGAGGATGGGGTATATACTCTCACCTCTGAGAGTACCAGGGGAATGGGGTATATACTCTCACCTGTGAGGTGTCCAAGCGGAGGGGTGTATACTCTCACCTGTGAGGGGTCCAGGGGGTTTGGGAAGACAGCACTGCAGGGCCGGTCCCGGGGCGAAAGGCAGGAGTTCTCTCGGGAATGCTTGTGTTTGTCTGACAGCAGCGGGGACCCTGTGGGGAGGAGGAGAGGCTGCAGAGACGCGCTCGCTGCCAGAGCCGCGGAGGCCGACGGGAGAGCCCCCACAGCTCCCGCGCGCCTGGCAGCCAGCCGTCCCATCTGCGGGGAGAGCTGCAGGACAGCCCCCGTCTGAGCGCTGAGCCCCCCCTCCCCAACCCCCCCCCAGTACGTCGCTAATCCTGCAGTGTCAGTCTTTACACACTGATGGCAGTTTGTGGCTCCTCTGGATGTGTGCTGCTGCCATAGGGACAGTATCTGCTCCCATAAACGCCTCCATATACTCCTTTAATAATCTGCATCCGCTGGAATTGAATAGGTCTCTCTGAGTGGGTTCAGAGAGGAGTCAGTGGATTAGATGTTCACACATGAATAGGCCTTCCTGTCCCAGCTACCGCTCTACAGTACGTTATGAAAGCAGATAACAGTGCCCTATGGTGTGCTGATGCTGGTGTATCCGCTCCCTCTCCCTTCAGCCGGAGTGTCCCCAGGTGTCTGCATACCTCTAGCACTGGACGGAGCGGAGCTGGTCACATTCGGAGAGGCAGAGTGGTTCGAACTCAGGCTTGAGGTAGACGGGCTTGGCTGGAGAAAAAAAAACAACAAACCAAGAAGCTTGTTTCATCCAGAGAACGTGGTGTAGATCCTTCTGCCTTTGAGAGGCTGTAACTTAGCTCTGATCATTGCCGTTTCTCTTCTACATTTGCACAGAAAATCCTCAGAGAGTGGTTTCGCCCACAGTCCAAAATAAGCAGGGTCATTCCCTCCACGTTGCAAGGTCTCATGGGTAATCTCCCTGGGGGCCGGAGATGAGGCAGAGGCCTGATCTGAAACCCGATCAGACAGAGCGAGGGAGCGAGAGAGGAAGCGTGCACGCTACCTGCATGTTGAAGACTTCGTCCGAGCTCTCCGACTGGCCGGTGATGTTGCTCACTTCGTTGGAGGCCTGGGACGACAGCGAGGAGGAGGAGTACCTGTTCACAGCCGGGTAGCTGAGGGGACTGAGGACACAGGAACACAGCAAAGAGACTCACTTTTAAAGCTGACCTCACGTGTTTTTTAATGTTTACCTAACTGGTGAAGTGAACAGAAAGCACTGGCGTTGACTCTCAGATGGGATGGAGCAGGCAGCAGTGTGAGGAAGAGGAAAGGAGCAGAGCTCATACCCAAAGCTGCCTGTTCAATTCCCTGCTGTAGCACATAGGTTCTCACCTGCGTCTCGCCACCACGCGGGCACCCTCCGGGCTGATGGCGTTAGGCACTGAGTTGCGGCAGGTGCGTGGGCTGCCGTTGGTGAAGTGGACCGGGCTGGCACGCACATACGGAGGAAACTCCTGCCAGACACACAGGCGACGGAGAGGGGGAAAATAAAACGACAATCGTACTGCTGGAGACAGAACGGCAGTGGCCTGATTTCATGTTAAATTCCTCTCTCTCTTTGGACCTCCTTGTAAGAGGTATAGATGCAATTGGCTTACCTGTATTCCCAGACTTGACTTCATCAGGTGAAACTGATCCACCAGCTTCTTGTGCAGAGGTCTCATGTCCTGTGGTACGAATTTCTCATGCACAGCCAGGCCGTATTCCAGAATGTGGGCCTGGGAAAAGCAGGTCTCCCGGTTACCTCACTATGCATTGTGTCCGCCACAGCCAGACATACAGGTACCACCTGGGGCACTTCAAGGACTGAAGGGAGTAAGGGATACAGGTACCACCTGGGGCACTTCAAGGACTGAAGGGAGTAATGTAAATACTCACAGATGATCATAAAACTTAATGGCCAAAGATCACAAAGGAGAAGTTGAATTATAGCCATAGGCTGAACAGGGTATCAAACTCAGAAGCGTATTTAGTATATAGTATATATCACTATGCTTACAAGCGTCTCACACAGTGTATGCGCAGAAAATTGAGCGCTGTACAGTTATGAGTTCAGAGTGACCTGAAATGACCCCCTCACCCCTCACCCCTCGTAAACACAGTTCCGCGGCCCACAGGGGGCCGGTTTCACATTTACCTGCTCAAACATGAGCTCCCGGAGCCGCCCGATCTTCTCCCCGTCCTCCGGGTGATTTGCGATGTAGTCCTTCACAAAGAATGCCTGTGGGAGAAAGGAGCACTGCCTCTAACTCCCAGCACACACAACTGCACCGGCCAGCACAGCTTTCAGAGTGCTGCAGCACTTGGCAGTCATGTGAGGAATACCGCACCGCACACGCATCCTAAATACTCCTGATTCAGAGTAACAAAATTACTGCTGACCATTCAGAGCAACAGAAATACTCCTGACCACCCAGAGTAACTAACATACTCCTGACCATTCAGAATTACTAATATACTCCCAACCATTCAGAGTTACTAACATACTCCAGACCATTCAGAGTAACTAACATACTCTCCACCATTCAGAGTAACTAACATAGTTACTTTCAGAGTAACAAAAATATTGACTGTTCAGAGTAACAAAAAATACCCCACACCATTCAAGAGTTCCTAAATACTCTTGACCATTCAGACTAACTGAAACAGAGTAACTAAAAGGACACACTGGTTTACTGAAATCACTAATAACTGCTGTTCTGTGTTGGCCCTTCTTACTTCCTGTCAACTCTCTCTCTCAGCACTTAATCCATTCTGAACTTCATGATAAGTGCAGCTTCATAATCCACTCCCCCGACTGTCAAATACATGTAAAAGGTATGTGACAAGACAGCAAAGAATACAGTTTGAGAAATAATGAATCCTTAGGAACGCACTGTCCCTCAAATCAACACCGAGCAAAGGATGCACTCATTAACGCCTCTTATCTTATGGCTTCCAGTCTCATACTCCCAACGTTTCACACTGTTCAATGCTCCAGATGCGTGTAGATTAGCCTAAATGCTAAGGCTTTGAATACACAGCAGAGGATTGAACATGACATTAACAGCATCATGCGAAAGCTTTTCCACTGCCGCACTGCACAAATGAAACAACACAAAAGAGATAAGTCTGAAATCTCTCCCAAGGAGCTTCCTGTTTATCTCTAAAGAGACAGCATGAGCCGAGACTCAATAAGGGGAAATTCAAACAGCTTTGTGTTCTGTCAAAGAAACACACAATACTGTCTGTATCTTTGTGCATCATCTAACCCAGCTAAATGTTAGCACAACTGCACAACACCAGAGACACTGGAAAGAGCCCCCAATATAATTGCATCGTTCATCTCAAATATTGTTACACAAATTAGATTTAAGCCCACATGAGAGAAGTGTAAAGACTGCTGCAGTTTAGAGGAAAAGGATTATTTTGATGAAGCAGTACAATTATTAGAGCACTGTAAGACTGTTCTGCACAGAACCTCCTCCAATGAACTAATGCGCAGAGCAGTGCTCCTGTTCTTCCTTGTGAGTATGATTGCCGAATTCATTTAAGAACTGCAAAGATGAACAGAGGCAATAATTATGCTGGAGAGATGATGATAAACATGTGAAACAAAATGGATAAATCCAAGTTACATTTTACATTCAGGAAATATGAGGTTTTTAGTTGAATTTGGAGGGGAGAAAACTAATTGGTGTCAAATGAGGCGGCAAATAATTAGAAAATTGCATTTGAAAATCAGGCTCAGCTAACAAGGATAAGTGTGGATTCCTTGAAGGAACAAACAAGCGTTAAAGAGACAAATCTAAACTGTTTGGACACATGTCCGGAATTTTCTCTTCAGTGCAGTTATCATCGTTGCCATTCATACTATCAGCCCAAAGACAGCAGTGGAGAGTCTGTTTCTCCGACATTTCTCTACCGGCCATGTATTAATGGCAGTATGCGGGTGCACAGCAGGTGGGCTAGTGTGTTTCTGTGACAGGGGAGTCAGTCAGGGAGGAGGGGAGGGGCAGGGCAGGTAGCTGACCTCTGCTGACGTTCACTTCCTCCTGCTGATGCTTTGAAAACTTACAGCCAGACCGAGCCCCCAAGCACGCAGCTGCTACACAAACCCCCAGCAAAATCTGACACGCGCTGAACACAGCACTCATGCATGTTTTATAAGAACCCACCCCCCGTGTAAGCTGGCGTGGGGGCGGGCCGATCACACTCCTCAGGTTACCGCTGCTGCGCTTGCTTTGCGGTCCCGCGCAACCGAGAGAGAGGCGCATGAGGGGGGTTTGAAGCGCGCTACAGGTCAAAGGTCAACCGCACACACCCGCCCACAGGAGTACACAGGTGCGGGGAGCGAAAGGGCGAGAGCTCGTGGAGGAGTGAGGATGCGTACTCGCGCGCTGTCGAAATGCTCCCAGGTGTGCCCCGCTGCAGCAACGCTACAAGGCCTCTCTGACCTTTGCGGTGGAGAGGGAGTGATTTAGCTTCAGTGAGACGCAGTGGGGGAGTGAGCAGCAGAGAGTCAGGGCTCGTTGCTATTCTGTGAGAGTGTGCAGGGCCGCGGTACCTCCTGGTAGCGGGTGAGTCCTCCGTTGACGGCGGCGTCGATGACTCCGTTGAGGCACATGGTGAGGGGGTTGATGTTGTGCATCTGACGCGCCTGGCACTGGGAGATCAGCGTCCTCAGCTGAGTGTTCTTATTCTCCATCACCTCAATGGCGTTCTCCAGGGGACTCATCTCTATCTGAGAGACAGCGGCACACACACACAGACACACACACGTGCATACACATGCGCGCACACGCACGCACGCACACACACACACACACACACACACACACACACATGCACAAACACGTACACGCACACACACACATAAACGCACACACACACACACACACACACACGCCGGGTCTTAGTGGCTGCTGCCAGACTGTCATGCCTCGCGAGATGGGAAACTTTTCTGTTTCCACGGGGACACTCAGAGTTTCTGCCGGAGTATTTACAGAGGGAGTTCAGCGGCCTCAATCTGCAGACAGGCATGCGCACTATGGGTGCTAACAGGGAAAGGGCCTTCAGCACAGAGGAGCACAGAGCAGCACAGCAGACTTCAGCGCACTCATCAGCGCTGGTGCTGTCACACTCACCACCTCGCGTTTGTCCACCTCGAACCAGCGGGAGATGCCAGGCAGGCTCTGTATCAGAGTCAGTGTGGTCCGCTCCACCCACAGGCTCTGCAAAGCACACAGGCATACTGTTACACACACTCAGTACAACCATCACAATCCCACACTCCTGCACTGTCCTGAGCCCCATGTCTTTTGCTTTGTGAAAGCACGGTCGAGTGAGTGCAGGATTTGGCAGTGACACTATATAAAGGTAGTTTCAGCATGCTGTTTGAAAAGTGCTTTGTGATTTAAATAAGTTAAAACCTTAAACTTCTCCTGTAAAAACATGTACACTATTTAATTTCACAAACGGGCGAAAAGAAGCCGCTGTAAAGTTCTTTGTCTTACGGCATCCCTCTGATGCCATCAGTCAAGCTTCACCCTGTATTTCAGACAGTGCAGCCCCTCGGGAGAAGCCCTGGGAAGGTATGTGTGCCTTTTTCAGTCCTGCAGGTGAGAACAGAGACTGATGGGCCCTGTAGTGGTGCACACCAGCTCAGCCTCTCTCCTGATCTCGGGGTTTCTGATCCTCCCTGGGACCTGCTTTAATATTGCATCCCTGCTGGGCTGGGTTTGATCCTGTCCCTTCAGAGAGTCAGGCCAGGATGAATAAGTAACATCCCCTGTGCAGCCAGGGCCCAGGTGCCACGTACCTTGAACTCGTTCTCCTTGTCCTTGGCTCCTTTGTGGAAGGGCCGGTCGTAGCGGAAGCGCCAGATGTGGTTGACCTTGTAGAAGCTCTTGATGTTGTCTGGCACCCCGTCCCTCTGCAGCACGTCCTGGGTCTCCGGGATGGGGCTGACCGCGTAGATCTGCAGGTCTGGTCACGTTATGGTCAAGGCAAAACTCACCACCTTCCACAGCGGTTGCATAAGAAGCAGGGAACCATAACCGTCCCAGCACTCAAGAACCATAATTGTCCATTCACTCAAGAACCGTGACCATCTAGGAACTCAAAAACCATGACAGTATCAGCACTCAAGAACCGTGACCATCCAGGAACTCGAAAGCCACGACAGTACAGGCACTCAAGAACCGTGACCAGTCCAGGCACCCAAAAGAGGTTGTCTGGTAAGCTCCTCATCAACCGCAACCTCTCTGATCCCATAAACAGACAGCGGCCTGCAGACCGCAACCACGAAGAGCCCAGGGAACATAAACTTGAGCCCTGAGCCAAAACAGCCCAGAGAGGGGATTGATTAATTGTACACCAGGATAATAAAGAGGCACGCTAATGCTATTTGGCCGCCCTCGTATGCAGTAATTGCACTCAGAGGGGGAAGTCACACATTACAAAGTGCGGCTCTTCCAAACAGCTGTCCTCTCGACCGCCTTCACCCTAAAGTGTGCTTATGAATATAAACCGGCACTGATGGGATCTGCTGCACCTGGGAGTCTGCCACAGAGAGGCATCCCTCATGCGGTGACATCACTGACACCTCAGCCACTGAGGGAGCCAGCACACCTGCAGCCTGGGCCTCAGAGAGAGGGTCCATTCACTGCCCTCCAAATTTACTCACACCCCTGATTAAACATCAACAAAAAACATGACATTACAGAACAAATGTACACCAGATCATTTTTTCTGCTTAAAAGACTGACAGCAAGTTGCGCTTTAATCCTGAGGGCAGTGCTCTCTTCAAAGTTCACAAATAATGCACTTCATTCCAGAAAAAAAAAAACAAAACAACCCATAGATTTTTTCTGTTCTAGCCTGCTTTGTGTCCCTCTGTAATCAGGGGTATGAGCAGGTATGGGGGGTGCAGCGCATGTTTCTGTGCTGACGCGGGCGCAGCATAGCGTAGCGAGGATACACTGAGCGTCAGCCTGGAAGATGGTGTCGTCGGGCTGGTTGACGTGCTGCATGGCGATGGCGTGGGGGAACTCGTTGAGCATGCGCTGCTGGAAGGCCTCCAGGCGCTCGTAGTCGTGACCCCGGCACACAAACTCTTTGTTCTGCGCGTGAGGGAGATGCACAAACTCAGCATGGCCCCCTGCTCTGCTTAACATTACTTACCTAACACCACGCTAGCGTGCACAGCGTCCCGGGATATTTCAATAGCGTGGGACTCCTGAGGGAATAACTCTCCCGGGACTGTGTAAATAACACACCTATCCATCTGTACCACGGTGAGCCAAGCAAATGCATCACCCATCACTGACAGGAAGCTGAGAGCTAAAAACAGGAGAGCCATAGTGAGCACTCATCATAACGTAATGTAACACACTGTAATGTAATGTAACATAGTGTAATGTAAGGCAATGTAATGTAATGTTGTGCAATGTGCAGATGGAGTAGTGTATTGCATAGGTTACTCAGTTGTGCTTGCACGGAGCTGCCCGCCGCACTGCTGAGAGATTTCATTCCATTATCAGACTGAGCGTATTAGCTAGCCTGAGAGAGGTCAAGCTGACCTGTAGGTACAATTACTCTGCCATAAAACGTTAATTTAGTGAATCATATTTCATCCATCCAGGTAATACTCAGCCTCATAATCAGAGGTAAAAGAGAGTTATTGTTAAAATGACTTTCTGGACATCCAACATACTGAAATCAATTTCTCCTAAATGGACCGAGTGTTGATCATTTAGAGATGGACCTTGCTTTAAATGAGATGAAGTTAAGCTTACCTATTGCCCTCAATGTGCCTCTTGCTCTAAGTGCTAAACAGCTTAACATGTCCATATTTTTCATCTTTGCTGACTAAAAATATTCCTCATGTGATGTCTCAAACGTTTCACTGCTGTGAAATGCCTCATCCTCAAACAGATTACAGATAAAAAGTCACGGTTAAACATGACACCTAGTGGAGAAGTGTGTCACTGCTCACAATCCAGGTTTGGAATGCAACTAAACAACTGCACACACGCTAAATAATAAAGCATCTTTATTTCTGTTTGAAGGGCAAAAAGCTGTTCTGTTTATTTGCTCTTTCTATTCTCCATTTTTTCTCTTTCCTGTGGTAAATATTTTACAGGGAATACCAAAGACAGGAAAGAAACAACAGAGGGAAAAAGAGATATAGTGCCCTCTACGGTCAGCCCAGGGCAACGCAGTGTGAGTAGAGTAAGCCCTGGTAAAAGGGGGCTGCTGAATTATTCTGGATGGTGACATTACAGCACCCCTGTAGAATGAAGTGAACCTTCCCTGCCGGTGTCACGGATGCCTCTTATTCTTAACCTCTGAAAACAGTACACAACAAAAAAGTCAGGAAGGGGCAGAGAGATCCCACCGCTTACTCTTAGAAAGAAGGGGAACTTCTTGCCATAGAAGCCCACTCTGAAGAACTCGGGCTCCAGGCGCTGCTGGTCCATGATTTTGTCATATAAGGAGGCTTCCATCATCTGTCGAAAGGAGGAAACGCGATACTCTCAACGGCAGCGCACTGCAGAGAGGGACAGCGCTTCCAAACCAGTGCCACTCTGCACTGCAGGCTCAGTGACACATTCCATTCTGTAGCCGCTTGATAAACACGCTTAATTCATTGTTGTGTTACTTCTTAAATGGAAGATACTGAGTTCTTAAATTTAACTGTAGAAAAAGCAACATGTCTAAATGCTAAATGGCCTGTAGTTGTACATACTTTATAGCTGCAAGAATATGTAAATGTCATAACACAGTGTCAACAAAACTGAAATAGTTTTATTCTGTTTCTATTCATTTTGGCACTTTATTTAGGCAGAAGTGGCTCACCCTCATTTTGCTGAGATTCCGGTAGTCGTAGTACGCCTCGTACTGATCCGCCAGCTCCCGGCACAAAATGATGCCATTTTCCCAACACTGAAAGAAAACAGCCATTTCAACCCCTCATATTCAGACAGTGCTTCTCTCTGAGGCGCATACACAGAATATTTCCATACAACAATGCAGTACACCTTCCTACCACTTGGTGGCAATATAAGATAACCAGAGGCACAGCCAGGACCTGTTACTGTTCCAGATCAGCATCTTGCATTTCAGTAATTAACTGGAAGACTTCTATGTCCTGCTGCATATTTATTCTCATTATGCCCAGTTCTCAAGATGCCTTTAATTCCAAGACAGAGAGCTGACATAAATGTCCCTACTGATGTGGCATGTTGAAAATTCTTTTGCTCATTCTTTTCTCTCTCAATACCTCATCTTTAAGACTTCATCAGCATTACCATAATAAGCTCCAAATTAACACCTGTCCCTGAGGATCTTACAGTAAGACACCAGAGTGCTGTTCTGTGACCAAAGGCAAGCAGTAACTGCATATTGCGGATCGTATAATGCTCTGAAGTTCCACTTTAATTCAGCTCAACCTTCACCCTGACCTTCCAAAGCAAATTTACATAGGAGATGTAAATTTCCGAAACGGCCTCAGTTAGCCCCGGTATGCTCTCCATCTCGGCTCTCTGACGGGCCGCTGATTGCTCCGGGCCCCCGTGCGGAGGGGCGGGCCCTCACCTTGCCCCTGTCGAAGTTCTGGATGATGGTGAGGTGCAGGTACTCTTTCCTCTGCCACTCGCTCTGCATGGGGTAGTTGAGGAACTCCCGTAGGGGGCGCTCTGACCACTCCAGCAGTTCATCGTACAGCAGCAGCGTATAGGAGGCCTCTGGGGGTGGGGGGGGGGGGGGGGGGGGGGGGGGGGGGGGCATGAAACAGCATCACTCAACATCCATTACATTACATTCATTTACTTGGCTTCCCTAGTCTAGTCAGGTTAGCGCAAGTTAACCTGTGGTAGGGCTTGAATAGTGTTGTGGTCATGCTCACTGGCCTGAGAGTGTTGCTTATTCAACCTGAATGGATACACTTATGTTCTATTGTGTTGGAAGTCACTCTGGAAAAGAGCGTCTGTTACATGAATGTAATGTAACATCCGTCACTGACGTCACCTTCAGTGCTGCATCCACTGCGCTTTACCTGTGTAATTCTGTGCCTTCAGGTGCAGGTCGTACAGCTTGTGGATGTAGCGTATGTACATTTCCTCTTTGTTCAGCTCTGTTTTGTAGAAATTCTGGGAGGGGAGACAGACTGCGTTCACGCTCAGACGCCGTATCAGTGATGTAATACCAGTGATTCCTCAGTAATCCGCTCACAGAGGCGGGATTCGGGATGCTTGTTTGGCATTTACTATTGAATGTTGCATAAGAGACACAAAGGTGATGCAACATTTAAGCAGTGAGCAGAAAACACAACAGTCTGGATGGAAACTACTGCAGGGAATGAAAGTAAATGTAGAGAGCTGGGGGCAGGAATAATGCAAAAATAATAACATTATTAATAATAATTGACCATTAATATCTGCATTGCTGCATCAAAAATTAAATGGAATATAATTATTGCCTATTAAAATTAAAATGATGTAACTTGAATTTGAAAGCCTGAGGCATTCTAAAGGCTACATAAGCCATAAAAAGCAAAGAATCACTTTCAACTTTGGGCAAGGCACAAGCTACGCCTTCGCTGTCTGAAAAAAGTTACAATGCATTGAACACTTATCCATGAGGTAATCTGGAGAGAACAGCACAAGAAATACACATGCGTGATGCATGAGAGCACAGCTGAAGGAGCAGTACTGACCAGCAGGCTAACGGTGCAGCCGATCTTTTTCCCATCCACCTCTCCCAGCTTCATGCAGTCCCTGTGTGGGAGAGACAGCGCTGAGGTTAGCCTACGCAGGGCCCGGGGCATGCGCGCTTGTGTGTGCATGTCTGTGTGTGTGTGCGCGTGTGCATGTGCATGTGTGTGTGCGTGCGTGTGCGTGTGTGTGTGAGACAGCGCACCTGTCCCTCCCCCCGTACCTGTAATCCAGCAGCCGCTCCATCAGCCGGGTCACCGTGGCGATCAGAGAGATGCCGCTCTCCCGCCACGTCTCCCTCTCGATCTTCTTCAGCAGGCTGAAACGCGAGGACATGGAGGGAGGAGTTATCACTGGTCACCCCGACAACCGCCGCACCCCAAAGCCCCCCAACTCCCCCCCACAGCTAGCCCCCACCCCAGCAAAGAGAACAAATAGAGAGTGACATCCTTACCTAGGGTACGGCCCAAACAGAGGTATTCTAATCCAGGAAGCATTGGTAGGACAGATTAATTTTAATATGTTAATGCCAACAACTCACTCACACACGTTAGTACAATGTTAGTGACGCGACAGGAGAGAAAGCAGAGGAGAGAGAACAGAACAGGAGAAAGGGGAGGGTGGTGGTTTTCAGCACACTAAAAGAAGGGTGTACATTATGACCCCACCCAGAACCCTGTAAAGTAAAAATACTCCCGACCAAAGCAGTAAAGAGGCTCGTCATAAACACATAACGCTATCCAGACTCAGCCACTGAGAGCGGCGTGTCACGGAGGAACAGGAAGCAGACGCTGCAGTGAGAGAATGACGCCCTGAGAGGAGCGTGCAGCGGAAAGCGCGTTAGCGTTAGCGTTAGCATGCACATGCCCACTCGCACCCCAGTCCAGACAGCATGGCGCATGCAGAGAGAAGCTGACAGCGCACCAAGGGGTCACCACAAGGGGGCGGCCTGAAGCATTCCCCCCCCCGCATTAACCCTCTGCCCCCCCCCCAGTACCCCATTCCTGCCTTACGCAGCACCTCATGAACACACAGCCCACTTAGCACCACACATAACCCAGCAGAGTGTGTCACACAAACACATCTGCAAAATGACAGCACTGATGTTCAGATGCAGTGCTACCAGCCTGGTGTTTTTATATTAAAATGAAGTACTGTCAGCCTAGTACAAGATACTAGCTACTAACCACACTATTCAAAGTTTCGTGAGAATGTTGAAATTTCAGTTTTAACAAATTTCAGACACTCATTTCATCAGAGTCTTCTGGTACCTGACCCTGTTACACAAGCTGACAGAAATTCAACACCATGCTGGCAATGAAAATGAATGCATAACATCTGTCTTGGAACGACCAGAGACACTGGTTATGCAAAGTATGCAGCAGATATTATGTGATCACTGCATTTCATGTCCTCAATAACATTTTGCAGATAATATAACAGACCTATAGTGTGAGCTATAGTTATGACACCTGTTTAAGTAAAACAGACTTCTAATAACTTAAAGGTCCTGCTGATGCCCAAATAAAGATAGCCGTCCAGAGACACCCACATGCTGTTGAACAGCTCTCTGTAGGTCTCGTCTCCTTTTCCGTCTGACATCAGGCTGTCCAGCTTGTCGATCAGCTTGGCCTCCACCTGGGGAAGGAACATCAATAGATGAGTGCATTCTGCTGGAGGGATATCCACAAGCATGGATTTCCCTCCGAATTTCCTGGCACGCACACACACACACACACACACACACACACACACACACCCAGAGAAAGATCTGCCAAGTAAAGTGCTTGAATCTAAATCTAATTACAATCAGGGCAGCTGTGTTCATTTGCAGTGGTGCATCCAGCTTCTGAGCAGACCTGGGTTCGAGCTCTCGGCCCTGGTTTCTGTTACAGTGTTCAGTCTGCAGTTCCTGTCTATACTGCAGGAATGGAGTGCCACTGCAGTGACACAGGTGATGCCCCCCCCCCCCCCCCCCCCCCCCCATCAGTCACCTGCTTGAAATTGCCACTCCTCCTCTGCTCCCAGTCCATCATGTCGTGGAAGATGGGGATCATGACGTTGCGGAGGTCCGGCTGAGGGACCAGGGTCACCTCCAGGAACGGGCCGATCATGGCCGGGATGAAGTTCAGCTTGTGCTCCCCTGTAACGTCCGAAAGTCGAAACTCCTCAAAACGCTCAGGAAAGAGCCGCAATGAACACAGCTCAAAACTTTAAAGCTCACTTGCAGCACTTCTCGTAGAACGCTGAAAGCACAGCGCGAGCCCTGAAGTCACTGCGTTAATGAGAACACCACGCACCTTCTGCAGGCCTTCGCCCCGCTGTTACAGACGTCGGGGAGACGGCGTCTGCTCTTACCTAAATTCTGCCACATGCTGAAGATCTCACAGCCCATCATCACGCGCATATCCCCATACCTTTCAGAGGAGAGAAAGCACACAGGGTTATGCAACAGCGCCATCTTAAGGAGCCTCACTCTCACGCCAGGAGCTCTCTTACTTTTCCAGAACCTTCTTCCTCTTGGATGGGGAGAAGCCCTCCAGCTGCAGACAGGGCTGGTTGATGAAGAGGACAGAGAGGAAGAAGTAGGAGTCCCACACCTGGAGAAACACGCCGGCGGCGCAGGGGGGTGCAGTTTAATAACGGGACAGCACGGCAGGGGGAGCTTTTACTGTGTAACACCATGTGGATGTATGTTGTAAAGGGGATTACAAGGCAGGGGAGAAGCTACTGTGTAACACCAGCCCATGGGAAAGCCGTCTTGTGTTGAGATTTACAAGCAATTAGTCTTAGTATTTCACCATTTCAGTGTATGTTAGTGTGTGTGTGTGTGAGAGAGAGAGAGAGAGACAGAGCAGTATTCTGAATATGTAATTAGCATTCAAAGCAAGATTTTAAACAAAGAGTTGAAATAATTGCAGCACAGACACTTTCATTAAGCGCTGACTGAAGAAATTAATTTCTGTATGAAGTCTGGCCGGTCCTGGGGTAACACTCAGACAGCTGTGCTCCTGACGGGTACTCTCCAAAAGCAGTCATGGGGAAACCACTGAAGACATGAGCGTGCGTGTTCCCCTCTGTATGCAAATTGAGCACAAAAGTTGCAAAAAAGACAACTCTAAAACAAATGCAAAATTAGTGCCAGGCTGTGCCATGTCTGGAACAAGACGATCTGGACAGCAGGAAAAGCCTGAACTCCATTGCTCCCACAAGCGCCTCCCAGCCATCAATTTCTTCACATGAATTCCCATGCATTTCCCACAGTAACCATGGGAGTGGGGGTAAGTATACTGTGTGTCATACACAGCTTCTCTCACCTTGTAATCAAACTTCTCATTCAGGAAGTTCTTCCTCAGAGCATCAGACAGGTACAGCACCGTTGTAATGATGACACTGAAAAGGAGAGAAGATTCAGGGTGAAGAAAAAGCCCCTACAGGGGTCCTCAGATGCCTGACTGGCAGTAATGCTCACTTTCCATGGCTGGAGAAGCCTGTGACATAATGGCACAGTGAGAAAAGGACCCTTGAGATCTGAGGGAAAAGGAGGATCCTACTTACTTGTTGGTGACCAACCGCATGACAGTCCAGTCTTTTGGGAACATTTCCGGCCGGATTAGAATCCGGAAGACAGTAAAGATCTGCAGGAGGAAATCCTGAGACACAAAAAGAATATGAGCCTTCCACACACAGCAGTGACTGACACATGTCCGAGTATGACATCAAAGACCCGCGTGTAATGAACTCCTCAATTCATCGTTCAGCACAATTTACAGCTGTCTGTATGTATTTGTCCAGCGCTGTCACTGAATGCGAGACCTCGGGAAGGAAGGAGGCGTCTCATTTGAACCCGAATGCATAATGGAGATGGTATTTTACAGCATCAGAACTCTCAGACTCGACACACTTTTGCAATTTCACATACAATTTTCAGCAGTCACAGCTGCACTGTACTGCAATAGTCAAATTTCTCAAAAATGACATTTTTCATTGCCATGGAAAATGGCAGGGAAATGGTGAGGAAAAGAGATATATCCATTTGCACACTCATACAAATCATAATCTGGCCTGTGCCTGCTTCTACAACCGCAAAACTGCTGTATGGTGGAATGGTACATAACCAAAATTTCATCAATTACACCGAATTAAGCAATTAAGTCACTACATAAATAAGTAAAAAACAATATTACTTGGACTAGGACTAAGAACAGGAAAGAAATGACCTCACCCTCAAGTCATCCTTAGTGGAGAACCTTTCCAAAAGTTGCTGGAAGTGTTTATCTGTCATCTGTCTCAGAAGAGCCAGGAGGCAGGCCACAAACTCTCCCTAAACACAGCAAATGCTCTGTTAGTATTGCAGAAGGGCTAATCCACAAACACAGTCCACAAACAAGCACATGCTGTATATGCAAATGCGAGCCCACTTCACTCAACTGAATATATACAATACAACCAAGAGTAGGGCTTTGTCTGTGCATATCTCAAAGTGACCAACCATCACAGCACATTGCACTGTGAAACCCTGCTCAGGAATATTTCAGTCCTGCTTCCACCCGCTTTCTGCAACACTTCATCCCACTCAAGCAACATTTCATCCCATTCATACATTTCATCCCATTCAAGCAACATTTCATTTTGCCCCCGCAACTTTTTCCCCCATTCCAGCAACATTTCACCCGCAACAACAATTTCTCATCCCTGCAATACTTGATGAATTTCACTGAATTTATTCACAACATCAATAAGCGCTCTGTCAGCTCACCACTTCAGGCAAACACAATTAAAACAACACAAATCCAAGCATGTAGCTGAAGGGATCAATTGCTTCCTTTTTATTGAATTTCAAGAAATTACCCTACAGGGTCTTGAGCTTTCTATTTGCTATTTCTATTCCTATTTCTTAAGATAGTTATTTCTGTTGGGCTTGTTTATGTCAACGGATGGGTGCTTGTGTATATGACTGTGTAGAGAAGGTTGTTTTGTATATTTGTTAAATGTGAAATGTTAATTGTTGATCATAAAAAAAGAAATGACAATACAGAAGGATATGTAAGTTCATCATGAGGTTACAGCGACCAATGGGAAAGGAAACATGAAATTAATTTTACAAGTGAGTTATCTGCCCAAAAACTCCTGCCGAGTTCTTCTGTGGCCGCCTGCTCCTGCCCACAGCAAATCTGTCCTACCGCCGCAAATATTCGGCTGGGTCTCGTGGGATCCAATCCCGAGGCATGTGCCTCTCTCTCTCTCTCTCTCTCTCTCCCTCTCTCTCACTCTCTCTTGCTGATGTGGATTACAGTGGCAGAAGTTGAAGCTGACTTTAATGAGAGGAAGATGGGGGTGCAGGGGCTGTTTGATTAGCTCCGCGAGGGCCTTAACGGGCCTAATCCTTACCGTGACGTCCTGATATTGCAGCCGCAGGGCGGTTCCCGCCGGCTGGGGCCGGTTGGTGATCTCTAATATCGTCCTTAGCAGCACACTCAGCAGACTCTCCACGATCATCGCCACCTCTTCGGAGGCTGCTATGTCCTGTAAAGGGAGAGAAGTACACCGGCCATCAGGTTCAGACCGTAACAAACCCCTCTTTTAAACGCACTCCGTTAACAACATGGTCATCTTGACAGAGGAAATGCATTCTGGGTAATGTGGAGTCAGGCAAGCCGTGAGGCAGATAAGATCTGGATTTTGAGCTGTCACTTCGTCTTAGGCCTGTCTGGGATAACCATGTCAGAAAAATGACCATGTTCTGCTCGGTCCACTGAATATCTGAAATCCTTCGCGTGCTGTTCTTTTCACTCAAACATTTACAGTGAAACACACCATAGCAGGCATCTCTCATTGTCATGTACTGTCTAAGAAATGTCTACGCATACTTTACCTAGCAACTTCCTATGCGACATGATCCTGGGTTTCATTGTTAGTTATGATGCCCCACAGCACAGCACTGGGGCTTTTTTCCCCACATACAAAAGCAAATTCTCCTGAGAAAACTTTGTTCTTCAGAAACAGAATGCAATTTTGTCTCACTTACAGTGTAAGCTTTGCTTGTTAGTTGCCCCCCAAAGGGGGAATGAAAGTCTCTGCCTCTCCACCACCCTGAAACCCTGGCTTTGATGCAGTGCATTTGTTATTAAGGTACACATCCACCCTCCTCAGGTGAAAGAGGCGCTGTGCTTCACAGGCCCATCGTGAGATAAAGATGTTCTCTCAGGGCTGCGGCAACTCTAACAGCAGCACAGCACACACACACACACACACACACACATACACACACACACACACACACACACATATACACACATATATACACACACACACACACACACAAACACTGTTTCAACAGCTGCGTGAAAAAATCCCATTACAGTTGGAAGAAGGAGGTTTCAGTGAACTTTTCCAAAGGAGACACTAATACCCCCACCGTTAGACTGTGGCACAGACACACACACACTTCAGCTGGGGGTTCGGGATTGAAAGCACCGGCAGCAGCAGGCACGTCAGCTCAGTATGCTGCAACACATCCCCCATCAGGGCCGAGGTCAGAGAGGAGCGGGAGGCTACACAGGCACTATCCAATGGGAGACAAAACCCTGACAGCCACCGTTTGAAATGCTAATGTCAACAACCCTCTCAGTTTTTATGTTTAAAACCAAACACAGTACATAACTCCTACTTATTACAGCTAAATTAATTACACCACTTAAAATTCACAAAGAGCGATCCACTTCTTTAACAGCCAAACTGTAAAGACTGAAAGCCAATTATGCCTCTGTGGTCTGTTGTTCTACATCCACTTAAAATGCACAGAAGTGTGAATTCACTCTACTGACAGTTCTGGACAAAATATTCTGTTTCCTAGTTTCCTCTTAAAATGGAAAATTGTCCCCTTTCCTTAACATGCTGTTCCATCTAAATGCCTATCTATCTCTTGTAGAAGGACTGAGTGTAGCCACTCGTGTCTCTCACAGTTAGATATCATTATGGGACCTTCCTATTGGTGTCTCTCAATAAGTCAGTCTCATGGCTCCTGACCATTGGTGTCTCTGACGGTAAAACAGTATAATGAGTCCTAATCGTCTTCCATCTCTCACAGTAAGCCAGTATAATGTGGCCTACCCATCGAGTGTCTTTCACTCTAAGACAGTTTGACCTGACCACTAGTGTGTCTCTCACAGTAAGACAGTATAATGAGGCCCAATCATTTGCCATCTCTCACAGTAAGCCAGTGTAATGGTGCCTCACCGTCTGGTGTCTCTGGCTGTAACACAGTGTAATGTGGCCTAACCATCTGGTGTCTGTCACAATAAGCCAGTGTAATGGTGTGGGGGTGACTCTGGCAGTACTGCAGTGTGGGGGTGACTCCGTGTCGGGGTGACTCCGGCTGTACAGCAGTGTCGGGGTGACTCTGTGTGGGGGTGTCTCCGGCTGTACAGCAGTGTGGGGGTGTCCCCGGCTGTACCGCAGTGTCGGGGTGACTCCGGCAGTACAGCAGTGTCGGGGTGACTCTGTGTGGGGGTGTCTCCGGCTGTACCGCAGTGTGGGGGTGTCCCCGGCTGTACCGCAGTGTGGGGGTGACTCTGTGTGGGGGTGTCTCTGGCAGTACAGCAGTGTCGGGGTGACTCTGTGTGGGGGTGTCTCCGGCTGTACAGCAGTGTGGGGGTGTCCCCGGCTGTACCGCAGTGTCGGGGTGACTCACCGCGCTGTCCTTCCTGATGAGGGAGAACATGCTGCTGAGGATGCGGGCGCACATCACCACGTCTCTCTGCTCCTGCATGTGGGCCTGCAGGTGGCGCAGCACCACGGGCAGAAGGATGCAGCGGGACTCTGAAACAGGGGGCCAAACACCGTCACATACACACACACACACCATCACACACACACACACACCATCACACACCATCACACACACACACTCACACACCAGCACACACACCATCACACACACACACACACACACACACCATCACACACACCATCACACACACACACTCACACACCATCACACACCATCACACACACACACACACCATCACACACACACACACCCACACCATCACACACACACACACCCACACACACCATCACACATACACACACCATCACACACACACACACCATCACACATACACACACCATCACACACACCAACACACCATCACACACACCATCACACACACACACACACACCATCACACACACACACCATCACACACACACCATCACACACACACACACACACCAGCACACACACCATCACACACACACACACACACACACACACACACCATCACACACACCATCACACACACATAAAGAACTAAACATTCCTCTGGCCTCTCACTCTACCAGCTCAGCAGCTAAGAGATACCCGCTGATCAACTATCAGAGGTCCTTCATCTGCTGTACTTATTTCCACCTGGATAGATGCAGTTTCCGATTCCTGTTACACATTCGGCCCTTTTGTAAACTGAGGAAATATTTTAATTACATAATTTGCTCTGAGAATTAGTAGTGTCCACTCAAAGTCGACACTACACATGACGTATAGGACCACAACAGGAGCATTTACCAACAGATGACTTTAGGAAGTTTTAAACAGTTTACACTGAAACAACAACACAGAACTAAGCCTGACTGCTTCGGTATCCCGTCCTGCACCATACCCATCTTTCAAAGAGAAAATTCCACACGGAAGGTTCCTGACCTTCAGACCCCACAAAACACAACTGTAATTAGTGGGCACGACTGAGTTCAGTAATTACGCCAACTGTTGCATAACTGAAACAGCTGGTAATTACCATACAGACGAAAAGACAGACGCAGACTGCTGTAAGGTTAGCCATTACAGAATATCAAACCTGCCAAAAATGAATATGTGAACGAATTACTGGGTATTAATTAAACACATATGCCACTTCATAAACAAGAAAGTGACAATCCCATCATTAAATGCAAAAGCAGATATTTGTTTTCATCATAAAACTATTTATTTAATTTCTGAGACTTTAGAAAAAGAGTCTTGCCCAGCTGCTGATG
Organism: Megalops cyprinoides; assembly: GCF_013368585.1. Classification (NCBI taxonomy): domain Eukaryota; kingdom Metazoa; phylum Chordata; class Actinopteri; order Elopiformes; family Megalopidae; genus Megalops; species Megalops cyprinoides. The sequence goes on along the minus strand of NC_050607.1, from coordinate 3,391,550 downwards.
GCTAAACATACTATGCTAAAGATGGGGAGAGAAATTAGCAATGGGTGTTCATGGCAGCATGCGTGTGTCTATGAACTATGTTTTATGTCAGTCTGAATGACGTATGGAGAGTACATGTTTGTATGGTAATTACCAGCTGTTTCAATAACACAATGACCAATGTAATTACTGCAGTGTGGCATTGCCTACCATCTGTACCTCTGTTTAATTTTAAGCATAGCTGAGCAATGCTTCCATTCTACAGTGCAGTCTGATACCACACACTGCGATTTTGATTGATATCATTCATAAGTATGTTAGCCACAACCAGAAATAAAAGTAAAATAAAATTAACATTTGAATACAGGCTCATATGAGCAAATGAAAAATAAGAAGCAATACAAAAATAAGGCAAAAATTAAACTATATGTAGATATAATAATATACAACAAACAGCCAGAGGGTCTAGACTGTAAAGAATATATGGAGCTAAAAATAAAAAGCTTGCCTACAGCTTACTGTACATTACTGTCTCCAAACATCTGTGCTGCTAAAGAGTGTTCAATTAAGGAGCAAAAATGTAACAAAAGAAGCCTCATTAAAACGCAAGCCATCAGTCATCCAAATTTTAATGACTTTCTCACAGAATACTAAATTAGCTGAGTGCCTGAAAAGCTAATCACCCCCAAAATGTAAAAAAACAAAAAATGGGATGAGATGGGATTGGATGGGATTGGACGGGACGGGGTGGGACGGGACGGGACGGCACTCACATGACGAAATGAGAAAAGAGCTCACATAATGGCTGAGCTCAGCTCTGATGCTAAAGTTAAAACGGGCCCTTAAAAAAAACTGGCCCTTTGTTGACCCCCTCATCAAGTACGTGAATAAAAAATTCTGTGCATTTTACACCATAAAATCCTGCTGATATGCATGCTAGCAGCCAGATATTTGCACTGGTTTCTGTCACTGCCGTGTCACATAAGGTGTTAGGTACTGTGTACAGGTTTTGGTGACAACAAGTGCAGTAAGTCAATGTCAAATGCTACAATATGTTGACACTGCCTGGTGTCTTATGTGTTACATACTGTGCCATGGTGTTGGGTATAGGAGTGTGATAATGTTAGGTTGTGTTTCGTGGCGTTGGGTACAGGTGTGTGATGATGTTAGGTTGTGTTTCGTGGCGTTGGGTACAGGTGTGTGATGATGTTAGGTTGTGTTTTGTGGCGTTGGGTACAGGTGTGTTATAATGTGAGGCTGTGTTTCGTGGCGTTGGGTACAGGTGTGTTATAATGTGAGGCTGTGTTTCGTGGCGTTGGGTACAGGTGTGTGATGATGTTAGGTTGTGTTTCGTGGCGTTGGGTACAGGTGTGTGATGATGTTAGGTTGTGTTTCGTGGCGTTGGGTACAGGTGTGTTATAATGTGAGGCTGTGTTTCGTGGCGTTGGGTACAGGTGTGTGATGATGTTAGGTTGTGTTTCGTGGCGTTGGGTACAGGTGTGTGATGATGTTAGGTTGTGTTTCGTGGCGTTGGGTACAGGAGTGTGATAATGTTATATTGCTGTGTACTGGGGTTAGGTGTGTGATGATGTTATATTGCTGTGTACTGGGGTTAGGTGTGTGATGATGTTATATTGCTGTGTACTGGGGTTAGGTGTGTGATGATGTTATATTGCTGTGTACTGGGGTTAGGTGTGTGATAATGTTATATTGTACTGAGTACAATGTTAAATTGTGAAGCGTACCGGGGTTGGTGTAGAGCTGGCTCTCCACAGTCTTGGCGATGCACTGCAGCTTGACAGCCTCCAGGGGGCAGTCAGCGTGCATGAGGACAGGCAGGCTGCCCAGGGTCTCCCGCACGAAGGTGGCCACCTCCCGCACCGAGAAGATCTTCAGCAGCTCGCAGTACACCGCGGGGAACGTCCTCAAGAACACCGCCTGCAGAACCCAACGGACAAAGAACGTTTTACACGGCGCTGCCTCAGAGACCTTGGAGGCAAA